>NC_081186.1:121046083-121287296 GCF_029867415.1 Vicia villosa | reverse complement strand
TCAGAATCTAGCTTGTGATTCGTCTCAGCAGGTTTGATTGTAACACCCTAATTTTCCCTGAATAAATTTTAAATATAATTCATAGTAAATTAAAAATTTCACCCAATTAGGATGTCACATTCATACAAACACAAACCTGCTCATTTTATAGTAACATGTAACACATACATTTTTTTAAAAATAATAACTACGTTTATTGCAGCGGAAAACATCCACAAAACATTGTTTTAATCATTCCAAACTTAACTATAATAAATGTAGTTATAACAACAATAATCCACAAGAAGTATTAAATATGGAAATCATCCAATAACGGATGTATACATATAGTTTCCTCCTAACATAAACAAAACAATCGTCAACCCCCAATGTTACATATCAGAGCAGACATCGACACCGACAAAAGCGATAAAGAAGAGCATTCTCTTCAAACTCATCCACACCTTCACTATAGATCACCTGCGCATTACCCACGTCGAGGCAACATTCAAACAGAATGGGTGAGATATCATAATAATCTAAAAGACTACATAATAATGAGTAGATAATAGATTATTATATAACATAACTCAAGTTGGACCTAACAATTTCTTAGCCAAAAATGCAGGTGGATTAGGAGTGTTTCAGCGACATAGGGGTAAGGCTCGAGGTTTCAGAGGATGGGTTCAAGGAAGACAAATCAACACTACATGTAATATGCCTACGTATAAACTTTGCAACAAATATGGTCATTTAGTTATGGAATTTCGACATAGATTTGATGACTATTTTGTAGCTTCTCAAGTAAATCTCAAGCAAAGGCCTCCACTTTAGTTGGGACTAATCAATCTCATGTGCAAGAACAAAGCCAAGGTCACAAATCCAATAAGGAAATTGCATTCTTAGCTTATTAGTATATGCTTCAAGTTCCACAAGGCCTTGAATCACAAGTCTAGTTTACAAACTCAGGTGCGTCCCCCCATATAACCTCTTGTCTACAAATTTAAAAAATATTCATACTTGTGCCTATCCTAATGAAATATTAGTTGGTAATCCTTACAAGAATAAAGGTCCCCTGCGAAATATTTTTGTGACGTGATTATCACGTATAAAAAAATTGGTTGTTGCAACATAATAATCACGTCACTACCTCTAAATAATATAAATAACCTAAAGTCTGTAGGATTCAGACGTTGATTTTTGAAAAAAAAAGTTATGACGTGGGAAACACGTCACTCCCAAAAAGTAAAATTAGAAAACAAAAAATGTTGTAATGTTCAAATGGGGGGAATATTCAACTTTTCAAAAAATTAGTTGTGACGTGTAAAACACGCCGCAAACACGTCGCATTGAATGATGTTACCGTTAGTTTTTTGCGAGGTGAATATCACGTGAAAATGTTGCGACATGATATCACGTCATTGTTTGCCTTTTATAATTGCCTATTTGTTCTCTTTCTACATAACACTTATCTTCAGGATTTATTTTCCTCTCTTCCCTTCCATTATAATACTTATCTTCAGAAAAAAATTTCCTCTCTTCCCTTCCATTATAACACTTATCTTCATAATTTTTTTTTCCTCTCTTTCCTTTCACTACAATTCCTTACTTCTCTTCCATTTTTCCAATCAAATAACTTCAAATCTTGTATCAAGGTAAGTTTGATTCAATTTATTTTTTGATAATTGTTTTATTAATATTTTCAATGATGTAATATTTTCTATTATTAATTTTAGGTTAATTTGTTTTGTAAGGTATTAAAGGAAAGGTTGAAGTAGATTGAAATTAAAGAGGTTGAAGAAGAAGAAGAAGAAGAAGAAGAAGGGTTGAAGGAGATTAGAGAATATGTATTTTTGCAAATTTTTTTGTTAAATTTAATATATTAATTTGGTTGTTAATTGGTTGTATATATTAAATGTTTTTTGTTGTAAAATTTGTTATTAGATTAATATACTAATTAGTGACATGGAAATCACGTCGTAACTTATCAATTATTACAAATGTTAAAGTTCAACACTTCAATTAATAATGACGTGATTTTCATGTCACTAATTAGTGACATGAAAATCACATCGTAAAAAAAGCTGTTTTTCTAAACCTCATTTACTACGCCTGCTCTGACTCAAATGTTGGGAATCTCTGTGCAAACATTTGCGATGTGATTTTCATGTCACTAATTAGTGAAGTGAAAATCACGTTACAACTAAGTTGCCACCTGCTCTCTAGTGGCGTAATTAAAAACGTCGCAAAAACCAGCTTGTGAAGTTATTTTTCTTGTTGTGGCGTGAAATTCACGTCACTAATGAGACTTTTTTTTGTAGTGAATGGTCATAGTCTTGCAGTTCAATCTATAGGGTTTTCTAAACTTGAGTCTAAATTCATACATAAATCACAACTTATGTTGAACAATCTCTTACATGTTCCTAACATCTAGAAACCTTATCTAAGTTCCTAAGTTTGCAAGAGATAACAAAACATACTTTGAATTTCATGCTAACAAATGCTTTATTAAATCACAGGCATCTAATGTGGTGTTTCTTGATTCAAGTGGATTCTACTACTTCAAAAATCTTATTTTTGAATCCTCATACAATTATATTTCCAATAGTTCTCAAAATTTGCATTCCTTTATTAATAATACAACTGCTAGTCTTAGGATTGTTAGTGAAGTCATAACTCCCAACAAAAATGTAATTTGGCACTACATATTAGGGCATGCACATCCTAAGGTAGTTCATCATGTTCTTCAATTGTGTAATATTCATGAAAATAATAAGAAATCTGAAAGTTTATGTCATGTTTGTTGTCTATGCAAGTCTCATAGGCTTCATGCTCCTCTAACCCATACAAAATATAGCAATGCATTTGAACTAATTCATACAGATCTATGGGGGCCTTCCCTGGCTCCATCTAGAGGTGACTACTCTTATTATGTGTCCTTTGTTGATTCTCATACAAGGTACACTTAGATATACATGTTGAAGTAGAAAATTGATGCTTTTAGAGTTATATCTCAACATGATTCAACGCTTAAATCAAGGCTATTTAGTGAGATTTCGGTGCTGAATTTAGACCATTCACAAAGTATCTCAATATGTTGGGCATAATGCACAAACTTACTTACCCTTCCCATCGAATGGAATAGTATAAAGAAAGCATAGGCAAATTATGGAACTGGGATTGACCTTGTTAGAACAAGATTTGTTCTGATCAATATTCTTAGTTTTGATGATAACAAGGTATATGAATTTTGTATGAGATAATGTGGTACTCTAATACTATGCAATTTCCACTTCAGGAATTATATAAAGAGTATGCACAAAATCAGCGCAAGAAGCACTGACTCAGAAGGTTCAGCATGCATCATCAGAACATGGTCTGGCAAGACATCAGAAGATGGTCAAGCAGAATCAGAACATGGGTCTATGGAAGCATTAGAAGAACTTGAGATCAGAAGTAGAAGCACTGAAGTTCTATTGGTATCACGCTCAGAAGCACTTCAAGGTCAGAATACAAGAAGATGCTCTGCACCAAGCTGTTTGACTCTGATGATATTCAAACGTTGTTCACACAAACATCAGATCAGAAGCAAGTACTAGACTGGCAGGCTACGCTGACTGACAAAAGGAACGTTAGAAGCTATTAAAGGCAACGTCAGTAGACACAGCGAAAACAAGGCTCGAGGTAGTTGACAAAAGAGTGAAACATTAAATGCAATGCTGTACGGATTACGCAAAGCATTAAATGCTCCCAACGGTCATCTTCTCAAGCGCCTATAAATATGAAGTTCTGATGAGAAGCTATGTTACGAATCTTGAATATACAACACTTGCGCATTATACAGAAACGCTGTCAAATTCAAAAGCTCTCAAACTTCATCATCAAACTCACTACATTGCTGTTGTAATATCTTAGTGAGATTTAAGCTTAAACTTAAGAGAAAATCACAGTTGTGATAATAGATTTATAAGAAGCATTGTAACTCTTAAAAGAATTTGTTTACATTAAGTTGTAAGAACTAGAGTGATCAGGTTGTTGATCAGTATACTCTAGAAAGTCTTAGAGGGTATCTAAGCAGATTGTTCCTAGAGTGATCAGGTTGTGATCAGTATACTCTAGAAGACTTAGCAGTTGTCTAAGTGTAAAACCATTGTAATCTCGTGTGATTAGTGGATTAAGTCCTCAGGTGAGGTAAATCACTCCAAGGGGGTGGACTGGAGTAGTTTAGTTAACAACGAACCAGGATAAAAATCATTGTGCAAATAGTTTTTATCTTACAAGTTTTAAAGCTACACTTATTCAAACCCCCCCTTTCTAAGTGTTTTTCTATCCTTCAGACCTTGCTAGCACATGTTTCATTACCATTTGATTTGTGGGATCATAGTTTTAAAAATGTGGTGTATCTAATCAACATCCTTCCCACATAAGCTCTACCAAGTTACTCTTCACCATTCTTTGCCTTACCCAATAAGCAAGCAGAGTACAAGACCCTCAAGGTATTTGGTTGCTCATGTTATCCTTACTTGAGGCCATACAATCATCATAAGCTTGATTTCAGAAGCACCTAATGTGTTTATTTAGGAGTCTCTCCAACACGCAACGGTAAAAAATGTATGGACAATGACAACCTTTTTATCTCAAAAGACTTAAATTTTAATGAAGAAAAATTTCCATACTCCACTCTACAACAAGAACATGTTCCTAGAGTCTTCACTCATGATCAACACAATAGTCCTCTAGTGGTATCTTCATGTGGTAATTCTCAAATCTAATTGTCAGGTCATACACTAAATAGTACTTCATCCGAGTCATTATCTGAATCTATTCACATAGCAGATAGCATTCAACAGGAGTCATCACATAGTAAGCAGGTTCACCCAGTGCTGGATTTCTTTGATCAGGCATTACCAAATGGTCACATACATAGAGCTCTTTCATCCAATGGTTCTTACACTGATTCGATTGGTCACTTTCATCCTAGATAACTTGACACAAACACTGCCAACTCATATACTAGCCATATACCTTTACATAATTGTCTCAACTATACAAATGACTTCTCCAATAAGGAATCTTGGGACAATTCAACTTCTAAATCCCAATACATATCTCAGTCCACAGAATCTTTATCACCTTTATTTCACATCTAAACCTCAAATACTACTCTTTTGATAACAATCACTCAGTGCTAACAAGAGCCAAACATGGCAATTCCAAACCAAAAGCTTTCTTGGTGCACTTAAAACCTGCTACCACCAAATAAGCATTGATTCATCCTATGTGGTTCAAGGCTATGCAATCTAAATAAAATTTTTCTTCTCAATAATGGTACTTGGACCATCACTTCTCTTCCACCTCACAGGAAAGAAATTGGGTGCAAGTGGGTTTTCAAAGTCAAATAAATTCAAGATGGCACCATCAATAACTACAAGGCAATACTTGTTGCCAAATGTTTCCATCAACAATAAGGCTTTGACTTTCATGAGACCTTATCACATATGCTCAAGCCTACTACCATAAGGATTATCATGTCTTATGTTCTCACATTTAAATTGGAAATTCAATAGATAGACATCAATAATGCTTTCTTGAGTGGTGATCTCCAAGAGGAAGTGTATATGCAACAACCACTCGTGTTTGTGGACACAAGTAGCTCCCTAGTGTTCAAATTGAATGAAGGAAATTTATGGTCTTAAACAAGCCCCCTTGGCTTGGTATCAAAAGCTCCACCAGGCCCTCACTCACTTTGGGTTTACCTCTAGCAAGTGTGATAATTCCCTCTTTATTTATCAACACCAAAACATCACTTTATATGCTTTACTGTACTTCCTTCATATTAAAGTAAATGAGCAGTAAACCGGAGCTATCATTCTCACTCAAACTAAATACATCAAAGACTTGTTGGTCAAGGCAAACATAGAAGATGCTAATGGTGTCAGCATTTTCAACAATTGCAAGTTGATTAAGCATGGCACCAATATCATTGTTGATCCCACATTGTATAGATTAATTAGTGGTGTTTTCTAATATGTAACATTAACACGACCTGACATAGCTTTCAGTATCACTAAAGCGTGTCAATTTATGGCCCAACCATTAGAATCACATTGGAGTTCAGTCAAACGTATCCTTTGATATCTAAGAGCAAATGCACATCATGGCCTTCTTCTAAATCTAGCTGACTCAATGCCAAAATTGTCTCTTAGAGTCTACAATGATTCGGATATGGCAAGTGACTTGGATGATATGCGGTCTACATAGGACTCATGCATGTATCTTATACCTAACCTCACTATAACGAATAACACTTTTTATGACGAAGCTTTCATGTCGAACATGCTAAAAACTAAGAGTATATGTCCTGGGAGCGCCTCGTTTGATTTGTTAATAAAATAAACAACATTTTACCCCAATGTTTTAAAAAATAAGGTAACAAAGCTATAAGTGAGCACCATTTTTTATACATTAAAAAACCTATTCTCTCGGTTTTTTTGGAGAACCGAGGTAATAGTTATTACGTATCTCGCTTAGAATCCCCGTTACCACATTTAAAAAAATTTCAACGGTTTATCATTTGCCATCTTTTCCAGATTCCATGTTTTTCTTTGTTAATTAGTAATTCTCAAAATCAGTGTTATCAATAAAAAAAATAGGCAATAATAGAAAAGGGAAATATTTCACTGATAATAAAAAACAAGACAACAAAGAAAATTATTTCTCATATTTAAATTTCTCAGTCCATTCAACTTCAACGTTATTCCTAACTATCCCTATCTTAGAGAAAAGTTCAGAAAGAACTCTTCCATATGGTATGAGAAAAGTCATTTCCTCCCGAGAAAGACTTATAATTTCCTTCAAGAAGTTGAAAATGGTAAGAGGAGGATTAACTCTGACATTGTAGGTGAGGAATTACAAGAGATGCTTGTCATACCACATAAACGTTTCCAGTTGTTTCTCTCTTTGACCGAGATTTGCCACTAGAAGTTGAAACCAAAATTTTGCAATAGGTCGTTGAGAAGCAGAACTGGTGGGCTTATCTTGGTAGGCATAAATTCGGTGAAGTTGAGTCGAATAGACATTGTTGAATTGATAATGTTCAACACAAAATTACGTGTCTCTTGAAAGTTGATTGTCATAGCAATCAGTGATGAAGTAATGAAGAAATGAGAGCCATTACCATAGGACTATATGACTTCATCGATCAACTGGTACAACAGAGACATTCATCCAGAACTTTTTAACGGGATTAGATTATATGGAGCCATGTAGAATGTGAAAGTAACCATTCAACATTTGTTTGTTAACAACTTTCCTTAGTTCAAATTAATCGAAATCATTGAAATCAACAAACTTTTCATGGATAACGAATAAAAGATTTGCATTCACTTTTGAATGAAAAAAAAGACTTTGAAAAAAGGAAACAAGACACAGAGAGTTTGAAATGAGACGTTAAAAATACGAAAAGACTTTGAAACAAGGTTTAAAGACACAAACAGTCGGAAATGAAACGTTTAAATAGCTCAAAAGTCTCCTTGAAAATCCAAAATAGACGTTACGACTTGAATATAGATGATCATTACTATTCTAGTGATATGATTCCAATGCATGTCCGCTACATTTTAATTAGTTTTTAAAACAACATATTACCTCGGATTTTCGCATAACTAAGGGAAAAAACAAACTGAAACCTCTCTATTTATCATATTTTTTATTTTGTAAATTAAATGATCTAACCCGTCGATTTTCATAATAACATAGGGATAAGATAATCATATTTTATTATAAAAGCAATTCTAGAATATATTTTACCCTAATTCCAACTCGTACACATCATTCTTTGGGATAAATACTTATCATTTTCTTTAAGAAACTTGAAAAATAACTCTATGATGGATTGCAAATAAATTATATTTTGGGATTGTTGTGAAAAATGATGTCAAGAACAAAATATAATAGGAATTAGGGAAGATAAGAAGAACACAAGAATTGGTTATAACTGCTATTCTTTTACTTTCTCTTAAAACAAGATTACAAGTTTACAAGAATAACAAATAACCTCTCTCACCCTAAATTAGGATTTGCAGCTTACAATGATGAGAGACTATGCTATTTATAATAATACCTAACATACTAACTAATGGGCTTTTTCCACAAGGCCCATTACACAAGTCAACTTAATAAACAAGCTAACTTAACAAATTAGGGTTTAAACACTAAAACCTAATTTAACATGCTAACAACCCTAGCATCTTCGACACAAGCACGTGAGCAACCTTCGACTTCATGCTTAATCCTGTCAAACCAAGAAACTACCCTTCGGCCATACTAGAGTTCGATCCAATATCTCATAAATCTCCACCTTGGATCTAACTCTACAACATCAAGAGAAAAAACTAGCTTTCTTCATGCAGCTTTATCAACTGCATACAGTGGAAAAACTTGCAACTCGGCAATGACTTGGTGATCATATCAGCAGCATTGTCCTTAGTCGAAACCTTCAGCACTTGGACTTCTCCACGCTCGATTAATCCTCTTACGAAATGCAACCTCACATCAATGTGCTTAGTTCGCTCATGATAGGCTGAGTTCTTCGACAGGTGTATCGCACTTTGACTATCACATTTAACAGTGATACCTTTACCTTGAAGTTTCAGCTCCTTAGCAAAACCTTCAAGCCACAATGCTTCTTTCACAGCTTCAATTAGGGCAATATACTCCGCTTTAGTGGTTGATAGAGCAACAACCTTCTGAAGTCTTGCTTTCCAACTAATTACAGTGCCAAACATAGTGAAAACATATCCAGAAATAGATTTTCTGGAATCCATACAACCTACATAATCAGAGTTGACATATCCTTCAATTGTTGCTTTACTATCTTCACCCAAGGCTCCACCATAAATTAGGACTTTGTTTAGAGACCCATTTATGTACCTTAAAATCCACTTCAATGCTTGCCAGTGAGCCTTTCCAGGATTCGCCATGTACCTGCTTACAAAACTTACTGCATATGCTATGTCGGGTCTAGTACATACCATAGCATACATCAAAGAACCAACTATATTAGCATATGAGATGCTATTCATATAAGCTCTTTCAACATCAGTACTGTGACACTGATCTATACTCAGCTTGAACTAAGGGTTTGTTGGAGTCACAACTGGCTTCGAATTCGACATACCAAACTTTTCGAGAATCTTTCGTAGATATGCCTCTTGAGATAAGCATAACTTCGACTTCTTTCTATCTCTTCGAATGTCAATTCCAAGAATCCTGGAAGCAGCTCCCAGATCCTTCATATCGAACTCCTTATTGAGTTCAGCCTTCACCCTCATCACATCTTCAACATTGTTGCTTGCTATGAGAATATCATCCACATAGAGCAACAAAATAACAAATGAATTACCAGGTCGAAATCTGAAGTAAACGCAGTGGTCGAACTGACTTCTAATGAAACTTATGCGTGTCATGAACTTGTCAAATCTCCTATTCAACTATCGAGGATATTGTTTCAGCCCATATAAGGATCTCTTCAGCTTGCACACATATTCTTCCTTCCCCTTTTCTACATACCCTTCAGGTTGCCTCATCAGGATTGTTTCATCTAGATCACCATACAAGAACACAGTCTTCACATCCATCTGTTCCAGTTCAAAGTCGAACTGTGCCACCATGGCAAGCAACATTCGAATGGACCTATGATTCACAACAGGAGAAAACACATCATTGAAGTCCACACCTTCTTTCAGAGTGAAACCCCTTGCAACTAACCTTGCCTTGTATCTTTTCGACGTCACTCCTTCAATTCCTTCCTTAACTTTGAAAATCCATTTACAGCTGACTAACCTTGCCCCAGCAGGTTTCTTGATCAATTCCCAAGTATGATTATCATGAAGAGATTTCATCTTATCATCCATGGCCTTCAGCCATTCAGTCTTATTTCGACTCCTCATAACTTCCTTATAATCTCTAGGTTCTTCGTCTAGAACCTCACTTGCAGAGATTAAGGCATAAGCTATAAGATCTGCATACCCAAGTCTCTGAGGTGGCTTAATGGCTCTTCTCGACCTATCTCTTGACAATAGGTAGTCATCGACAGTTTCCTCAATTTTCTCAGCATCTTCTGCTTCTTCTTCCACTTCATCAGGGATATGCAATTCAACATCAACATGCTCCACCTCAATAGGAATCTCTACCTGTTCCAGCTCTTCGTCAGATGTTTTTGTACTTCGACCAACATCGTCAGTTTTCTTAAAAGCCATTTCAGCTTCATTGAAAACTACATCTCGGCTGGTGATACACCTTCTGTGACCAGGCTCTAGGCACCATAGCCTATAAGCTTTGACTCCTTCAGGGTATCCCATGAACATGCATTTAAGAGCTCTAGGTTCGACCTTGTCTTGCCTAATGTGAGCTTAGGCTACGCAGCCAAATACTCTCAGTTTATCGAGATCTGGTGGATGTCCCGACCAAACTTCTTCAGGTGTCTTCATATCTAACATTGTCGAAGGACATATGTTTATCAGATATGTTCCTGTTGAAACAGCCTCAGCCCAAAACACATTCTTTAATCCGGCACTAGTCAACATGCATCTGACTCTCTCCAAAATAGTTCGATTAAACCTTTCAGCCAGACCATTTTGCTGTGGAGTACCTGCAGTAGTTCTATGCCTTGCAATACCAGAGGCAGCACAAAAACTGTCGAACGCCTCATTGCAAAATTCAAGGCCATTATCGGTTCTCAACCTCTTGACCTTCTTGCCAGACTGATTTTCGACCAGAGTCTTCCAACTTTTGAAATTCTCAAAAGTTTCATCCTTAGTCTTCTGGATGAATACCCATAACTTCCTGGAATAATCATTTACTATGGATAGGAAATACCTCACACCAGAATGTGATGCACACCTTGCAGGCCCTCAAAGATAAGCATGGATGTAATCAAGGGATCCATGTGTTCTTTGTTTGCCTTTGTTGAACTTCACTCTGCAAGATTTTCCAAGTACACAGGGTTCACAAAACTTCAGCTTTTCGACTTTGTCTCCACCAAGCAGATTTTGTTTCCCTAATTCAACCAGACCCCTTTCACTAACATGGCCCAATCTCATGTGCCAGATTTGTGTCTTCGACAATGGTTTCCTGGATGCAACATTTGTCGAACCACTTACAACTTCAGCCTCAAGGGTATACAAGCCTTGTTTCTTCACGCCTCTCAAGACTTCCTTCGACCCCTTCATGACTCTTAGAATATTTTTCTCTCCTTGGAAAACATATCCTTTCTTTCCGAATTCACCAAGAGAAAGCAGATTTCTCTTCAAATTAGGAACATACCTGAATTCAGTCAACAACCTTATTGACTCATCATGGAGCTTGAATCTGATAAATCCAATACCTGCAATCTTGCGCGCCTTGTTGTTTCCCAACAATACTGATCCACCATCTTGATCACATAATTCCTCGAACAAGTCTTTGTTTGGAGTCATGTGCCAAGTGCAACCCGAATCCATAATCCACTCTCTTCTCGAGTCACTGCTTGAAACCACAAGAACATCAGATGATTCGAAATCATCTTGAACAATGGCTGCATTGCCATTATCCTTGCCTCCATGATCCTTCAGGCGTTCAGGGCACACCTTTCTTGTGTGACCCTCCTTCTTACAATGATAGCATCGAATTCCAGATGCTTCGCCACAGTAAGACTTCTACTGGCTTTTGCCTTTCTTCTTGTCGAACTTACCATCCTTTCGCAAGAATTTTCCTTTAACGATCAAACCTTCACCAACAGTCGTAGGTTTATGCTCTTTTCGTTTGTTCAAGTCCCTAGAATACAGGGTTGATTGAACTTCTTCAAAGGTCAGGGACTCCCTTCCATACAGGGGAGTTTCTTTGAAGTGAGCATGTGATCGAGGCAAAGAACACAATAGTAACAGCGCTTGATCTTCATCATCGATCTTCACATCAATATTTTCAAGATCAAGAATCAGCTTGTTGAACATATCCAACTGCTCAGCCAACACTTTTTCTTCAATCATCTTGAATGAGTACAAAGCTTGCTTCAGGTAGAGTCGATTTACCAGCGATTTGGTCATGTACAAACTTTCAAGTTTCACCCATGACCCTGATGCCGTCGTCTCCTTTGATACCTTCCGGAGAACCTTATCACCAAGGCTCAACAAAATTGCGTTGTGTGCTTTATCGATCATATTCGTCTTCTCTGCTATCGTCAATTTTGCATTCATGGCTGCCTCTCCCTTCAACGCTTCCAAGCAACCCTGCTGGACCAGTAGGGCTTTCATCTTCAAGTGCCACAGACCAAAATCATTCACTCCGGTGAACTTTTCAATCTCATACTTTGTTGAAGACATCTTCTCCACGCTCACCGCACCAATTTGTTGTGAAAAACGATGTCAAGAACAAAATATAATAGGAATTAGGGAAGATAAGAATAACACAAGAATTGGTTATAACTGCTATTCTTTTACTTTCTCTTAAAACAAGATTACAAGTTTACAAGAATAACAAATAACCTCTCTCACCCTAAATTAGGATTTGCAGCTTACAATGATGAGAGACTAGTATGCTATTTATAATAAAACCTAACATACTAACTAATGGGCTTTTTCCACAAGGCCCATTACAAAGGTCAACTTAATAAACAAGCTAACTTAACAAATTAGGGTTTAAACACTAAAACCTAATTTAACATGCTAACAACCCTAGCATCTTCGACACAAGCATGTGAGCAACCTTCGACTTCATGCTTAATCTTGTCGAACCAAGAATCTACCCTTCGGCCATACTAGAGTTCCATCCAATATCTCATAGGGATAAACCGAGATATATGAGACCCTAGTACTATAAATAATAAAAGCGCAGATGATGTGGTACGAACCCATGCACAAATAATTGTATCCCTCAGTGTTTTAAAAACCGAGGTGTTAAGTCGTTACTTTTTATGGCACCATTCATTATCTCACTTCTAAAACCGAAGTAAAACGCATTTCGTGTCTGAGGTTAAAAATATTTTTTGTAGTAGTGTCTCATCTTATGGATCTTCAATAAGCAATCGTTGATAGCACGTTCAATCACTGAGGCAAAATAACATGCACTCGATCACACCACTTTTGAGTTGTTTTGGATTGAGTTTTTAGTCAAAGAACTCTATGTTGAATATCAAGTCCCAATGCTTCTACATAGTGATAGATTCTAGGTCTTCATACAAGAACAAAACACATTGAACTCAGAAAATAGTTTTTCATTATAGGAAATTAAACTCAAGCCTAAAAATGCCACTCACACTTAAATCTCCAAATAATTGGTGTAGTAATTTGATTGAAAGGGTGGGATCCATCCATCTATGTGTACTTACTATAGCGGCGGTGGGAGTTACGTGTGGCAGACGGTGTGTAGCTTTCTTAACAGACTGGATTTCTTCTCATCATAACAGCAGTCGCACATGCATCTCTATTTTTCTGTACTTTTTTGTCGCTAAATTTGTTCAACTTTTGGTACCTACCTAGTTTTAGTAGTACCTCGCCCAAAATATGCCTTCATTGTGATTTGACTTCACGTATTATTCGGTTATCAAAAAGTTTTTCAGGTACAAATTTTAAAAACAACTTGTATAGGTTAACAAACAACCTCTATATATAGGTTAATCGAATGGATAATGTCTATAAATGTATTGATAGACTGATTCCCTTACTAGTAATATTTGTCTTATGTTAATGAATTTTTTATCCAACTACCACCCTTTCAAACTTTATTTTCAAACTATCATCAATTTCAATTTAATTCACAAACGATATATCATGATCTCAAAAAATAAATTTTTAAAGCCTCATCAAATATACTGTAAGATCAATCGTGGCAACTTCATCAGCAATTCCTGCTGGATTATTTTATTAAATCCATTAAATATTTGAATATTTTTTTATTAAAATAATTATTTCTCAATCAATCATTGATAAAAAATTATAATATCGGTAACTATGCTCTGATACTAACTGTTAGCATTATTTCATTTTGGATCTTGATATCCTGATTTTTACAGTGTTTTAAATTCTATGAAGAATAATAAAAGCGTAATCGGATCCATAACGACGATTCTTGTCTGGATTTCAATTCTTGATTTCAATTTTTCTCTTCTCTCTTCCTTCTTCTTTTAATTTGTATCTTTGATGATGAAGATATCTTTGTGTATATCTATGAGAAATGAAAAAGAAATGAGAAAAGTTGATGTTGCTTGCCTAAAGGTGTCTTTTTACAGGCATTTTACTCCAACCGTTGTAACTCATTTTCAAGAGTCATGTCCCTATAGCCATGAAGAGAGAGAAGATGGATTTAAATATTATTTTGAAGAAGATGAAGAATATATGAAAATTCAGAAAATCTTTTTTAGTCATTGATTTTTCCGTCGTTAAATAGGTCAAAAAATTGAATATTACACATCATTTGTCACATCAGCAAAAACTAACGTGATTACACATATTTAGACGAAAAGGACTAACTTAGTCTAGTTTACAAAGTTAAAGACGAAAAATGGTATTTAGCTAAAAAAGAAAGAGACAAAAGCATCAGAAAAATGAAAGATGTACATATTTGGAATATTTTAGTCCGATTAGGGAGGTCGGCGCGAAGATGCGAGGTTGGTCAAGGAACATATCGAACAGTAAACTAGGATCAATTAAGAGGACCCTCAACCCGGAAGGCTACCTTCTTTAGCTAGTTATACATATCCTCTGGCTTGGCAGGTGTTACCTTCCAACTCGGTAGAAATTATCTTCCAGCTCGGAAGGAATCCCTTACCCAAGTCGGTCATGACGGTTACGCGTAAGCAAAGGGCTGCTTCCGTTATGGAAATTATGATTCCTTAAATGGGTGATGGCGGAGGTTACAAATAGTGGCTATAATGGAGGGAATCCAAGGATTGGCTCCATTAATGCTGTTAATCCTCACCCCACGACTATAAATAGGACTCCCAAATGAGGGATAAGCAAGACATGCTTACTCTTGAATTTGTATCAACGGTACTGCTCAAATCCCTAAAAAGCTAAGTTTACCAATCCAGTTACGACCTCGCCAAATTTTCCTCCTGGAGGTATTCCAAAAGTGTTCTGCAGGAACAAAAGACAAAATAAAAAAATATAAATCGAAATATATATATATATATATATATATATATAGAGAGAGAGAGAGAGAGAGAGAGAGAGAGAGATAGAGAGAGAGAGAGAGAGATTGACCAGGATTTATGGAGGTTCGGCTGATCACTTGGCCTAATCTTCTCCCCAAGAAACAAACTTCTTGAGAGTTACACTAATAATATTTTATGATCTTTTACCGGGTTATGCCCAAAAACCTTATAAACTCGACTGAGAGTTTTTACAAGGCTGAACCCTCAAACAAAAAGTTGAGCTTTTCATAGGCTAAGCTCACGAAACAAGTACGGTATTTTTTTCAACTAATCTCGAAAATCAAATAGAAGTTTTATAGGACAACCTTTACATCTAACCAAGATAATCTTCTAAGGGATATGAACTCTTAAAAAAATGGTTGAACACTTGTAAAACTAAAACCTCACAAGAGATTTTTACTCCTGAAGGCACTAAGATAACTTTTCTTGAAGAAAGAAATAAGAGAGAGAGAGAAGAATGATTTAAAATCAAATTCGGGTATGTGAAATAGTGAGGAGGCACTTTCCTTTTATTAAACGTTCCTCCTTGAGGACTTTAAAGAACTTGTAAACGTTGGGCATTTATCCACAATGTGCTTAAGAGTCTTGATGTTTGATTTATATATATGTTTGATATATTTTTTAGATTGAAGATGTAAATAACATATTTTGAGTTTGATGTAAGTATTAATTTTAGATTTTGATGCAAAATGTAGGTTGTTTTTTATGCTCTTTATGCATGGTTAACAAATATACAAATTGCTTTTAATTCTTTGATATGGTTAAAATAGATACAGGTTAAAATATGGAAAAAAATGAAAAGAAGAGAATTTCGTTTTTAAAAATAGCATATACTTTGACAACGGTTTTAACAACTAACTGTGGTTGTATATTAAACGCTGATCAGAATAATATAAATTTCAAAATGTCTCTATTGAGAATCAAACTTGGGACCTTTAGGTGTATCACAACGGTTGAGTTAACTAACTGTTGTTATATCGCGTGCGCTTTTAAATATGCTACGACGGTCCGAGGACCATGATTGTAAGTAACACATTTACAACAACACTCTACATAGCAACGTCAGGACCTGCATGATTATATATCTTTTCCAACCGTTTTTAAATTACTTTTTTCGTAGTAGTGGTATTTATAGAGGCCTTGGGCTTAGGGTTTTCTCCGAAAGGGTTACCGCCCACCCAATCAACGGTGGACCGCTGAATCCATATTTCAAAGGGAGATGTGGGTACGTTACTAAACATGACTTCTCTCTTCTCATTAAACATCTTATCCCACATTTCCCATGATTGAGCGAAAGGAGAATGTTGGCGTGAGGCGATACCTCCCAAAGGGCGGCATATGATCGTCGATCTTCTCGGGGGCGACACTAACTCCCGCCTTCGTCAGGCCTTTTACAAATATAACATAACATTATTTGAATTCTGATTTAGAAAATGAATGTGTTTTAAATTAACGTCTTTCTAACCTACACATGTTCAACAACTAAGACATCTTGGCTTTGTTATCCATTGGTGCACTAATTTTGGAAAGATTTCAGATTCAGTTAATGTGTTATTAATTTATTGCAGAATATTAATGATTTGTTTTGAAAATATTTTTTATGGAAAGATTTAATTTGTTATAGAAATTACATGATTTGTTTTCGGAAATATTTCCTTTGAAAAAATTTAATATTGTTGAAGATTAGATATGTTATATATTTGTTTGTACCATAATGGGCTTTCTAGATAGATTGACATCTCTATATAAAGATATTGGTTTACCTTGTGGATTGACGTATCTATATAAAGAGATTGGCTTCTTTAGTAGTGTTTGTTACTTCCATTCAACTTCGTCCGATGTAATTCTCTACCATTAATTGATAGACAAATTTGTGCTTGTATTTTGTGAATCGTATGGCGTTATTATAAGGAGTATCTATAAACACTTGGGAGAGTGTTTGAGTGGAAGTGAGGGAATCTCAGATTCCAGGGTAGCTTTAGCTAAAATTTGAGGGAGTATTAATAACAAGGGCACTGAATAGGGAGAGTTTTGATGTTATTGTCGTGTACAATTGATTACTTATATTAATGAATCTCTTTCCCGTAGGCTAGTGTCTTGTAGACATAGATGAATATTGTACCAAATTGAATTATAAATTATTTGTGTGTTTTATTTGTTATTTGTGTAATTATTCATTGATTAATTCAGATAATCTTGTCTCACACATTATTTCAACATTATGCATGACCTCTTGTTTCTGAGTTAACAAAATTTCATCACTCTTTAACTATTTTCAAACAAAAAATCAAATATAAGGATAATGGATATCACCTTTCTTTTTTGAAAGGTAAAGCAGTCATTAGATCAACAAAACACAACTATTACAAATTTCAGGCACTTGAAAAAGGGTATACCCCATCCAAAGTGTAGAGCCAAATCTAAAAGGAAAAACTACATAGTCATAAAAGACTTTACACATAGAATGATCAAAAGTTAATCGAACATAAACAAACCAGAGGCAGAAACAACAACTAATCATTCAAGCATCATTTCTCTTCCGAACACGATCAATGCAAAAATAGAAGAGAGAAGCCATTGTTTTTTCCCAAATCCAGTTACGGATGATTTCTTTGACGTGTATTTGCATATTTCGACTATCATTGGTTTCGATATTGTCCACTATTATCAACTGTTCAGAAATTGATGGATGAGTAGAAGAAAAGTAGACTTTGCTGCTCCAGGACACAAAACACTTTTGAGGCTTTTTGTCAAACACCTTGAGTGCAAGCATAGACACTCTCACATATGTTCCTCGTGAAAATTGTGTGAATAGTAGAAGGTTTTAAAATTTCAAAACCCTAGAACTTCCATATAAAAATAGGCTACATATCATTCTCATATACATATTATTTCAAACTTAAAACCTCACACTTACAGTCATAAGTGACATTTATCCTCCATTAATTACGTCTCACTACTATAAATAATATATTTTATAACAAAACTTTCACTTCAACCAACAAATAAATGAGGCGTAAATTATAGGGGCATCACATTTTATTTTATTTTTTAAATACTACCTATTCCCTTATTTGAACTGGAAATCAAGGGGAAAAGTATTTAGGAGGCACTCTTTCAAATCGTATCAACTGCATTTTAGCAACTTTTAATTTTTATATATTTTTGTTAATGGCCTATTAACTCACTTGAGCTGGAAACCAAGGAAAATGTATTCAGATGACACACCTTCGAATCTCAACAACTCCATTTTAGCACAAATTTGTTTTATGACCCTTTACCTTGGTACACCTGGCAATCGAGGGAAAAAGTATTTAGAAGACTTGCCTTTGAATCCCCATCAACTACATTTTATCACCTTTTATTTTTTATTTTTTTATGACCTATTACCTCGATTGAGCTGCCGACCAAGGGGAAAAGTATTTATCAACCCTTTTTTCAAATTCTAATAATTGTATTTTAACGCATTTCATTTTTAAAATTTTTAATTTATGACATATTACCTCTGTTGAGCTAGCAACCGAGGGAAATTATTTTGTCCAATTTGACGAAAAATTAAGTAATGAGTCTTTGTCGTTCATATATAGAGTTACAACAGTTAAGACGTCACCAACTCACCAATTCACATGAAACATCAGTGATTCGCGTGAAACCCTCGCAAACCAATCAAAATGTAAATGCCACAACGTTCCATCTTGGATGCAAAGTGCTGAAATGTAAACTTAACATAATAAAAACAGTGATGATGAAAACATATGCATAAAGTACACCACCAGTCTCTGGGTTGAATTGCAAGAGTATGAAAAAGTTTCATGATTGTTTCGTCAATATATAATCTCTTCTCTTATAATTCACTACAACGCGCAAGGCTTTTAAAAGCGCTTTTTTGGCCTTTAACAACGCTTTAAAGCGCTGCCAAAGCCAGCGCTGGCATAGGCTACGAAAGCGCTTTTAAAAGCGCTCTGGTAGGCCCCCCCTATAAGAGCGCTTTTCTGGAAAAAGCGCTCTTGTAGGCCCCCCTTTAAGAGCGCTTTTCAGGAAAAAGCGCTCTGGTAGGCACCCCTATAAGAGCGCTTTTTTCAAAAGCGCTTTCGTATGTTGCGTTTTTTTTTTTTTTTTGCTTTTTATTATTTCTAAACCTGCACTTTTGGCAGCAATATTTTAGAACCTGTAATTTACTATTTTTTGGCAGTATTTTTTCATGAACCTATAATTTATCATTTCAAATCGATATATACCATTATAATCGATATCGATTATATACAAAAAAAGTATTATATTATATACCATTAATGTAAATCAAAATACATATATACATATTTCTAAACCAAAACAACTAAACCAATTCACATATTTCTAAACCAAAACAACTAAATGGGAAACAACTTCCGAGTTCTTATGCAACCAATGTACGCTTCCTGTATTATCTGGAGCTATGTTGTATTGATGCTTTAGTGGAGAACCAGTAGTCACCTGAGCTATGTTGTATTGTGTCACAGAATATGAATCAAATAACTGTACCCCGAACGATCCTGCCACAGAAGACTTCGGGGTACATTACTTGATTCATATTCTGTGGAACATAATCGGCAGGGGCACATTGTGTTCTATCCTTTACCAGTCCATCCACTGTTTGAAGCTCAACCTACAATAGAAAAACGTGATTATTTACACAACATTCACATTCTCAATATTTTCTCTATCAACCAAAAATTTCCTCATCTCCGAACAAAAGACAAAATAGTTAATAAAAATAGTGCTATACCAGAACAGAAACCAATTTATAAGAAATCAATTAACAACCACATGCACATAAAAATAGTTTTTGATAAAAGAACAAGTCAATTGAGCCAACAACCAAAAACCCTAAAAAAAATCAGCCGTAGAGCCGTAGAGCCAACAACCAAAAACCCTAAAAAAAATTTTGTTCATCATCTTCGAAAAACCTCTCCAGAAACTGTAAATACATTGTTCATATTCATCCAACAACAATCACAATACACAACCGCAAACACTAACCAAAACCCTAATTGTTCATCTTTTTCATACACGCAAACCATTCATCAGAAACAAAACCATTCACAAATCATCATCAAACATAACCAGACAAACATTCATCAAACCCAAACATTTGTTCATCACTTTCCTAATCAAACAAACCCTTCAGAAATTTGAGAGAGGAAGAGAGAATAAGAAATAAACTCAGAAAGGTCTCACCCGGTTTTGGTTTGTAGATTCAGAATCGAAACCGAACTCAGCAACAACACGAACCTCAACTCACCATAAACTCGTGTGTTTTGGATCTGAAAGGAAGAAGAACGGCGGAGGTTGCTAGGGTTTCGGAGAGAGGACGGCGGAGCAACGAAGGAAGAAGAAAGATCTGAAACAAAACGCGTGTGTTTGTAAAATATATAATTTTTTAAATGGGCTACCAGAGCGCTTTTATCCCAAAAGCGCTTTCGTAGCACCCACCCTATAAGAGCGCTTTTAAAAGCGCTTTCATAACCCCCCTACCAGAGCGCTTTTTAAAAGCGCTCTCATACCCCCCCTACCAGAGCGCTTTTTAAAAGCGCTCTCATAACTCCCCCTACCAGAGCGCTTTTTTTGCATCATTTTTCCTTGTTTATTAATTTTGTTTTTAGCGAGCCCTACGAGAGCGCTTTTGCTAAAAGCGCTTTAGTAGCTGCGCTGCTACAGCTTAAATTTGGCGTAGTGATTGTTTGTTAAGAATGTTTAATGTTAATTAGAAAAGCATGAATGTAATTTAACAATGTTAGTTGTTGTTGTATGAGTAAAATATTTGATGTTGTTGTTGTTATTGAGATTTAATGTTTAATGATTCTATTTATTTTTTTATTTGTTGTTGTAGTTATTTAAGAGATTTAATGTTTAAACATTTTATTGATGTTTTTGTTGTTGCTGAACTTAAATGTTTAACGATTTAATAATAATAATAATAATAATAATAATAATAATAATAATAATAATAATAATAATAATAATAATAATAATAATAATAATAATAATAATAATAATAATAATAATAATAATAATAATAATAATAATAATAATAATAATAATAATAATAATAATAATAATAATAATAATAATAATAATAATAATAATAATAATAATAATAATAATAATAATAATAATAATAATAATAATAATAATAATAATAATAATAATAATAATAATAATAATAATAATAATAATAATAATAATAATAATAATAATAATAATAATAATAATAATAATAATAATAATAATAATAATAATAATAATAATAATAATAATAATAATAATAATAATAATAATAATAATAATAATAATAATAATAATAATAATAATAATAATAATAATAATAATAATAATAATATACAAAGAAGAAAATATCAATGACAATAGGCAAACTGAGAATTTTATTAAGGTGGAAACATTTAGTAATACAGAAGACAGGTTTCCTCAATTCAAATAATAAAACTACACATGGTAAGATTATTCTAACACACTTGAAATATAGATAGGTGTAGCTATTTATATGTTTGGCCTTTTATGGAATGGAACACAAATTTTCAAGCATGGCACTTCTATGGAACACTTGGGATAGGTTATATTTTAATCTCAAACTGATTAATGAATTGGCTTAACAATTGGAATCACCTTTGGAATAGGTTTGTAAATTGGAATAACCTTTGGAATAGGCTTGTATATTGGAATGACCTTTGGAACAGGCTTGTAAATTGGAACATAAACAGGCTTAACAATGGGAACAATAGGCTTCTTGAAGAAATAGTGCTTATGCTTAAGAAATGCCTCTGGCTCAACAACAGAAGGGATAGGTTTTTCACCTATGATTGGTTTGTGGAATGGCTTATAGGTTGGAATGTATTTTGGTATAGGCTTATAATAAATTGGTTTCTTGTGAAAATATCCTTTGAGTTTGTGTTTTAGGTGAAAAAGTCCTTTGAATTTTTCATCTTCATTTGGTCCTTTCAGGCTTGGCTTTGTCACCTCTTCATTTGCATGCTTCACTTCTGTGTTCACTTCATTCCCTACACAAGAAATGCAAAATTACTATCACAAGTGACAAATAATTATATTTCTATCTAGTCATATTTTAATATCCTAAATTTCTATCTACTCTTTTTACCAAATAAGGGTCATTTCTAGAAATCAAATATAAAAATAATGTGAAAATGGCAAACCTGAGGGATCATTTCTTGCTACAACAGAAGTAGCATAAAATAATGTTACTAGAAGCAACAAAGGAACACAGAAAGCCTTTCTCATGATTGAGAGAGTCAACAAAAGTAGTTTAGAAATGGAAGCTGAATAGGGAAGCTTGAGTTACAATTCTCATAAACATGCATTATTTATAATATAAGCAAGTATAGAGGATAATTAATGATACATAAGTGACCTATACCTGTATTATTTCCAAGATTATTGGTGGCTGATAATTGTGTTTAGCACCGTTTTTGTGGCTGGGTTAGTTGTTTCTAATTATTCCATTAAATGAGCCTCTAAAGTTGGGATGGTAGGATCATATATAATACTGTCACTTTGTTAGGGAAGGTTCAAATACTACTTCCATTGTAAAAATATAAGTCTTGTCTTAATAAATAAAAGTTGAAAAAACCTTAACGTTCATTATTTTGAAACTCAGTGAATAGTAACAAACATAAGTCTTATATGACCTCTTTAATTCTAAACATGTGTACAGCAAATATGTCTTATATTGAGTACCTTAATTATTTCACTTATTCATCAATTATTTCTGTCTGTAAAACTTTAATTGAAATTGAACGAGTAGGAGTAACAAGCCAAATTCTTGTATGACAGTATAATTAATTATAACAATATATATATATATATATATATATATATATATATATATATATATATATATATATATATATACAGAAAATGTGTCTTATTTTGACAATCTTAACTATCTCACTTATTCATTAATTATTTCTCTATCTATGTAAAAGAAAACCTTAATTGAAAATGAAGGAGTAGTAGTAACAAACAAAAGTGTTGTATAATAATATAATTAATTCTAACAATATATACGACCCATATATATCTTAACTTGACAGTAAAATACACCCATGCTGAATAAATGCAACCAGTTATAACACCTAAACACAATAGACCTATACATACACATGATAAGGAAGTATGGTTTTAGAGACAAGTGGATGAAGCGGATAGAGGCATGCATCTTCAATTGTAGCATGTTAATCCTTGTTAATACAAGTAGAGCTACACAAAATATCTGGTAGTGAGGTCTAATCTTATCTTAATCTTAATCTTAATATATATAAATCCAAGGTTGTCATGATGGCAACCCTAGCCACATGTCACCTTGCTAGTATCTCTAAATAAAATTTGGCCACATGTCACTTTCATAATAAATTTAAACAAAAATCTTAATTTTGACTTTTACTAATTTAACCCTATATTAAAATTAAATAAATATAATAATCATAATAATAATATAATATAATATTCAGCCATGAATATTAATAATAATTATATAAATATGTAATATATAATATTTATAAGTTTATATTTTATTAATTTGTTAAATAAATTCAAACTATTGTTATAAATAATTAATAATATTTTATTTAAATTAAAAAATAAAATGTAAGTAATCTGTAACAAAAAATTAAAACTCCTTATTATTTAGTTTATTTTAGATTTAGAAATAAAAATAAATTTAACATAAGTTTATATTTTATTAATTTAAAAAAAAATCAAACTATTGTTATAAATGATTAATAATATTTTATTTAAATTAAAAAATAAAATGTAAGTAATTTGTAAAAAAAATTAAAAGTCCTTATTATTTAATATATTTTAAAGCATTTTTTTATTAATTTTAAAATTTCTATTATTAATAATAATATATTATCACCCTTTCAATTAGTTATCTATCTTTTTATACTGATTTTAAAATTTTCATTTTTGCTATTTTTTTTATTCTCATATATTTCCTTTTTCATTTTCTAAAATTTATATCATTTGTTTAATATTTCATGATTTTGGAGTTCATATAATTTTTCTTAATTTTATATTTAATTCAAAAAATTATTTAAATAATTATAAAAACAAAGATCAAATCTGACAAGACCCCTATTTTTTAAACATATATTTTTTAATCTTTATTCATTTTTTATATAAATCTATTAATTTTCACTTTATATCTTTTTTTAAAAAAATTCATTTCTATAAGGTTCTCTATTTAATAAAAATGTAACTATTAAAACGTTTTTCTCTTAATTTTAATAATTCTTTACAATAACAATTAATACTTTATTATTATTATGAAACCATAAAAACCCATCAAAAATTCTATTTAATTTATTTTAAAGTATTTATTTTATTAATTTTATAACTTACATTCTTATTAATATATTAAGACTAATTTGACCCTATATTAATATTAATAATAATATAATATAATAAAAGAAAATACTAATACTAATAATATAATATCCATCTATCACTATTATAAATAATAATAGTAATAATATTATAATATTCAATTAAAATTAAGATATGGGGAAATAAATTAATAGAAAATATTTAAAAATGAGATGTATTTGTGCTTTTCAAAATTAATTTTTTTTTATGTAAATTAATTTTATATCTAAACAAAAAATTTAATAATTATTTATACAAAAATAAGCAAATGTCTCATTTATCTTATTACTCTAATTCTCACATTTTTATATAGAAAGTCTTTGATTCTCAATTTAATAGCTAATAATAATAATAATAATAATAGTGGACAAAATTTAGACTAGCTTTTTTCACTCTTGCTCTAGCCATTTCCGGCGAGGCAATCTAGGTTTCCGGCGCGGTTTCTGGCGTATACTTTAGCTGATTCTCCTCTTTCGCTGGTTTAAATTCCTATCCTTAGGGCTAGGGACCACGGAGGGGGGAGTTGCGCTGAAGGAAAACGTTGGGAGAGGAGGAGAGATGGCCCGGGGGAGAGGGCGGCCTAAATTGAAGGTGCTAACTCCTACGGTGCGGTCAGTTGTGCGAAATGGTCAGGGGAGTGCACAAGCTGGGTCTCAGGTAGCGGGTGTTTCAATGGATGCAGCGACAACAGTCACGGTGGAGGGGGATGCGAAAATAGTGCGTGACGGACAGGCCCCTGAGGTGGAGGTTGTAGAAGAAAGGAAGTTATGGGTTGATGTTATAAGTGGAAATAGGCTACCTGCAAATGGCCTCACTATAGAATACTCGGTTCCTAAGCTTGTAGATGGTGAAATTGAAGTGGAGATTGTCGATGCAGATGTTGAAACTGAGGTGCGTTTTTGGGAAGACTCACTTATCATGTATGTTATCGGAAAGGACTTGAGTATGAACGCAACTAAGCAATTTATGGTGAGGTTTTGGAACTTTGTCAAGTTACCAGAACTGTTCTATCATGAAGAGGGGTACTTTTTGATGAAGTTTCAATCTGCTGAGGATAAAGATTTGGTTCTGGCTAGAGGTCCCTATTCCATTCATAATATGCCGATGGTGTTGAAGCACTGGGAGCCAAACTTCAATTTCAAAAGGGATATGATACGGACTATCCCTGTGTGGGTGAAGCTACCGAATCTTCCTCTGCCTTTGTGGGGGGCATCGAGCTTGGGAAAGATTAGCAGTGCTATTGGGAAACCGTTGTTCACAGATGAGTGCACGGCAAATAAACTGAGGATTTCGTTTGCGCGCATACTGGTGGAGATTGATATAACAAAGAAACAAAAGGAAAGCATAATGATTAAAGACAATGAAGGAAATCGGTTTGAGCAAAGGCTAGAGTTTGAGTGGAAGCCGAAATACTGTGATGTTTGCCAACGAGTGGGACATCAATGTGAAAAAGAGAAAAAAAGGCCTCAGAAATTATGGAAGCCCAAAGAAGTGGTGGAGGTACAGAAGAAACCTGAGGAGGTTTGTACACCAGAGAACACTATTGAGGGCCGTGTGGAGGATTGGACCCAAGTTGTAACAAGGAGAATGAAAGGTAAAGCTGTGTTGCAAGACTTTTCACCTAGGGCTGAGATACCATGTAGGAATGTGTTTAGCTCACTAAGGAGTGGAATGGATCCTGTTGTGGGCAATGATCATGTTCCATGATAATCTCGTGGAATGTGCGTGGGTTGAATAAGGCAGGGAAGTGTAGAGAGATAGCAACCCGTCTCAAGAAGCTCAGCCCTGCAATTGGTATATTAATAGAAACTAGAGTAAAGTATAATAAGAAGGACGGTGTCAGGAATAAGTTAGATGGAAAATGGGATTTCCTTGACAACTACCAGGCCCATGAGAATGGTAGACTGTGGATCATGTGGGACAAGACTAAGGTCTGTCTAAAGAGTATTCAATACACTGATCAATTGGTCCATTTCAGTATTGGAAACACTAACGGTGATTTCCAAATGTGGGGGACTGCAATCTATGCTCATAATACTCTTGAGAAGAGAAGAATTCTATGGGGGGATATTGAGAAGATAGCTCAGAATGTGAGTGGACCCTGGTTCTTGATGGGGGATTTTAACAATGTCTTGACTGTTCACGATAGGATTGGCGGGAACCCTGTGGTAGAACATGAGTATCGGGATCTTCGAGACATGATGGAGAAAGTGGGCCTGTATGAAAAAGAAAGTTGTGGTGACCATTTCACTTGGTCCAACAACCAAGTCAATGGGATAATCTACTCAAGAATTGATCGCATTCTCGGTAATGTCGAGTGGCAGCATATTAATGCAGACTCTACTCTGAAGGTGTTGGATCATGGGGTTTCCGACCACGCCCTGCTATGCTTGGAAAGTAGAAACCAGTATCAGAGGGTGTTGAAGTGTTTTAGGTTTCCTAATGTTTTAGCCAAGACTAGTGGTTTTCTTGAAGCTGTGGCAGAAGACTGGAAGAAAGGCATTGAGGGGAGACCTATGGAGAGAACTTGGAGAAAACTTTACAGATTACAGAAAGTTGTTAAGAGGTTACACAAGCCCCTGTATGGTTTGAGTAGTCGGTTGGCTAAAGCTAGAGAGGAGCTCACGTGTGCCCAACAAAATCTGCTTGATGATCGCATGGATGTAACTAATATTGAAGCAGTAAAGCAGAAGACTCATCAAGTGTTGGAGCTTGCTAAGCTTGAAGAGGACCTGTTGAGACAGAGATCCAAGGTTGATTGGATAAATCTTAGAGATAGTAACAACGCATATTTTTTTGCTATTCTAAAGAGTAAAAGCTCACAAACTAGTATTAGTGTGCTCAAGGATGAGAACGGTAACAACTTGACCACCCAAGATAAGATTGAAGCTGAAGTTATGCAGTTCTATAGAAAGCTTGTTGGTGAAGCTAAACCTATGAAACAAAAAGTTGATATGGAGGTGCTTAGGAATGGAAAACAAGTGACTGCAGCCAATTGTAGAATGCTCACTGCGCGTGTTACTGAAGAAGAGGTCCGTAGTGCTTTGAAGAAAATAAGTGATCTTACTGCACCATGTATTGACGGGTATGGAGCTAAATTTTACAAAGTATGTTGGCATATTATTAGGGATGATATTATGGAGGCAGTGCAAGATTTCTTCAGCAACGGGAGAATGCACAAAGCTGTTAACAGTACCTTGGTCACAATAATACCGAAGAAACCAAATGCTTGTGAAGTGAAGGATTATAGACCAATATCGTGTTGCACTGTTCTGTATAAACTGATATCCAAGGTGCTGGCAGACAGGCTAGGGAGAGTCCTTGGTAGTATTGTGGATACAAGCCAGACTGCTTTTGTACCTGGACAGCAAATTCAAGATCACGTGTTGCTCGCATATGAATTAATTAGAGGGTATAGTGCGAAAGGTGGGCCTCCTCGATGCATGATTCAGATGGACATCCAGAAGGCGTACAATAGTGTTGACTGGCAAGCTTTGGGAGATATCCTTTCTGAACTGGGCTTCCCTAATAAGTTCATTGAATGGGTGATGATCATGGTGAGGTCTGTCTCGTACAGGTACAAAGTGAACCATGCTATCACTGATGTGATTCCAGCCAAACGTGGATTGAGACAGGGAGATCCAATATCCCCCCTTTTGTTTGTTATTGTCATGGAATATCTCCAAAGAGTGCTGCAGAAAATGGGTAAGAATCCGGTGTTCAAATTCCATGCTAAATGTGAAAAGCTAAAGATCATTAATCTGAGTTTCGCCGATGATTTGTTGGTTTTTACTAGAGGAGAAACTGAAACGGTTAAGCTGGCTATACAGGCTATGCAGGATTTTTCTGAAGCAACAGGGCTACAGGTGAATCCCAATAAATGTAGTGTGTATTTTGGGAATATTGAGAATAGTACCAAAGAAGAAATCCTTCGTGCTACTGATTTTGTTGAAGGGGCTTTACCGTTCAGGTACTTGGGCATCCCTTTAAGCAGTAAGAAGATTACCGTCAATAACTGTATGGGGCTTGTGGATAAGATCGTAAGTCGTATCCGGCATTGGAGTGCAAGGTTGCTTAGCATGGCTGGTAGGGTTCAGCTCATCAAAAGCGTGTTATTTGCGGTGAGTAATTTTTGGCTCCAATGTATTCCAATCCCTAAACAGGTGATACAGAGGATCGAGGCAATCTGTAGATCGTTTATGTGGGCCGATACTGAAGTGATTACAAGGAAATCCCCTGTGGCATGGTCGAAGGTGTGTACCCCTAGCAAGAAGGGTGGTTTGAACATAATCGGTCTTATGGATTGGAATAGAGCTAGTTTGATCAAGAACCTATGGAACTTGCAGAATAAAGCTGATAGTTTGTGGATACAGTGGGTTCATGCTTATTATGCCAAAGGACTGGACATAATGAATACTCAGGTGAAGCAATCGATGTCATGGGTTATGAAGGCGATTCTGCACCTGAGGGACGGGACTAGAAACCTTCAGGGTATAAATGGTATACTGGCCCAACAGCAATTCTGCACTAGCAAAGTCTATCACCTGCTTAGAGAGTATGGGCCTGATGTAGTTTGGAGGATAATGATGATGCATAACACGGCGAGGTCTCGAGCGGTGCAATTGTTATGGGTTGCGTGTCATGAAAGACTCCCCACCAAAGTGAGGCTGTGTAGACTTGGCATGCTCGATAATTCTGTTTGCGTGTTTTGCAGGGAGTTGGAAACTATGGATCATCTTTTGTTTGACTGTTCAGCCACAAAATCCGTTTGGGTGTGTATTCTCAAATGGCTGGATTGTGATCACAATCCTGATATATGGAAGAATGAAGTAGCATGGATGATTAGACAGTGTAAAAAGAAGGGTAACAAGGCTAGAATTCTCCAATGTGCATTTACGGAGACGGTATACGAATGTTGGTGGTATCGAAACCAAACGTGTTTTGGTGTGAAACCGAGTGAAACTGCTGTAGTATCTAGGATTATAGATGCGACGGTTTACCGGTGTTGGGCTAAACCGAAGCTTCGGCCTACTTTGAGCAGAATTATGATGCCTTAGGCTTACGGTTTGTGTAGTGCTTCTTTGTTATGGTGGCTGTGTTGGATCCATTTGGATCACTTTGGGCTGTATCTGTTTTTTGAATCCATCAATAAAACTTTTATTTTGATTCAAAATAATAATAATAATAATAATAATAATAATAATAATAAAAATAATAATAATAATAATAACTATGATGATTATAATAATAGTAATGATAATTATTATTATAATAATGTAACTTTAAAATATTTTTTATTAGCTTTTATATTTTATATAATAAATATTATTAATCAATGCATTATTATTATGAAACCGTAAAAAATCCTCAAAATTTCAATTTAATATATTTTAAAGCATTTGTTTTATTAATTTTACAACTTCTATTATTATTAATATATTATCAAGCTTTCAATTAGTTATCTATTTTTTTTAACTATACATCTTCAATCGCACGACTATTTTTATACTGATTTTAAATTTTTTATTTTTGCAATTTATTTATTCTCATATGTTTCCTCTTTCATTTTCTAAAATTTGTATCATTTTTTAATATTTCATTATTTAAAAGTTCATATAATTTTTCATGATTTTATACTTAATTCATAAAATTATTTAAATAATTATAAAAACAAAGATCAAATCTAACAAAACCCCTATTTTTTTTAACATGTTTTTAAATTTTTATCCATTTTTTATATATAAATCCATTAATTTTCTCTTTAATATCTTTTTTAAAACTTTTCATTAATTTTCTATTTAATAACAATGTAGTTTTTCTCTTAATTTTAATAATTCTTTATAATAATAATTAATATATAATTTATGAAACAATAAAAACCCATTGTAAATTCTATTTAATGTATTTTAAAGTATTTATTTTATTAATTTTATAACTTCCACTCTTATTAATATACTATCACCCTTTCAATTATTTTCTATTTTCTTAACTATACATCTTCACTAACATGACTCTTTATATACAAATTTTTCATTTTTCATTTTTGCCATTTTTTTTCATTCTCATATGTTTCTTCTTTCATTTTCTAATATGTGTATCATTTTTTTAAAAAATTTATGTGCAGATTTAGGAGTTCATATCTTTCCTCTTTTATTTTTCAAAATGTGTATTATTTGTTTAAAACTTCATGTGCAGGTTTTGAAGATATATATGAGAACTTTGTTGAAAGATCAATTCTCTTACAAAAAGGTAGACACTATAACTTTTTAATTTTGTTTCTTTTATTTTTTTTAACATTACACCACTAAATATATATTAAATTATACTAACCACTTTTCTTTCAATTCGTTGTCCTTTTTATGTAAGTTTTAAGTTATTGCGGTGTATTATAAAACTTTCATCATAAGCTATATATTTTTTATGTATTTTTAACCTTGAGTGTTAATATTATGAATTGCAGTTGAAATATAGATTATAATATGAAGATCTTTTTTCATTGCATATCAACAACAATGTATAGGGTGAAGATTATTTAACAAGGAGTGTACATTTTCTCACCTTTCTATTAATTTTGGTAACTTTCAATTAGTATTACTATTCATTTTTGTATCATCAATTACTATTACAAGAGTCATGTATACGTTTTTTTATTTTTTTGTAATGTAATTTAATTTATATTTTTTATTCCTCACATAAATTCAATATTCTCATATCTATGTGTTAGGATAAAGACTCAACTTACTATATTGTATATTAATTAATGAATATTTTAGAAAACTCTTTTTTAATAATTTGCTTGAATATCAATATAATTTTTATTTACATATATAATTATTATTTCATTTTGATATGTATTGCATTCAATATTTGACTCTATTATATAAAAGTGGATTGAATTTTTAATTATTTTACTTACGATTATCAAAGTATTCATTTCTTATTAAAATATATTACAAATCAAAGTTGGAATCTATATATGGTGTTATATGCCTATCAAATATCTTGAAGTGTATTTTGTGGATTAAATAATAAAATCAAAGTTGGAATTTACATATGGTGTTATATCCATATCAAATATCTTGAAGTGTGCTTTCTGGATTTAATAATATAATCAAATAAAAATAGAAATTTACATTTACATATACAGGCAAAAGAATCTACATATATTATGATATGACGACTTTCAAGAGACAACCAAACTTAAGAAACAACTGAAAAATATATTTTATTTTTTTTTAGCAAATGGTTTTTTTTATTTTTAATTATTTAGTAGTCATTCTTTATTATATCTCATTATTTTTTATTTTACTTCGGTTTTAAAAACTTTTCATTATCTTTACTTTATACAAATTTGCATAATAAAAGAATTATAATACTATTAACTACATTCATGTTACATAATGAATGAGTTATAAACCTATATATTATAATTATTAATTTTATTAAAAAAATCAATTTGTGGTACACATGTATTTATTAAAATATTTTCAAATTTATAATTTATAGAAGAAAACCACGTATGTATATCTTTTAAATAATTATTTTTTTTATTACAATCTATTAGAATATTAGAATAAGAATTATAAACTCAATTTGATATCTAAATTAAAACTCAGAAAATATTTTTTTTTAATTTAGTTGATACATGAAAAAGTTTTCTTTAATATATGTTAATAAATATTAATAATATAAATAAAATAAAATAAATAGTAGTTAATTTATTCAACAACTATAATTAATTATTTAATTGATTCAAAGAAAATATGTTGTTGTATTGAATTGTTTCTTCACAAAATAAAATTTTAATCTAATTTTTTACCTTCCTAATAAATTATTATATAGAACAATTATTTGGTCACAATTTTATTAATTCATCTTAAAATTTGAATATTTAAAATAAAAAATTGAATAAATGAATTACTAAAATACATTTTTCACTTTTTTTTTGAACTTCTCATATTTCTCAATCTTGCATTTCAAATGCTTTATTAATTTTTATTACTTTCAACTAATATTATTGATAATTTTAATAAGGGCCCACTAATATTGTTAATAATTTTTTGATTTTATTTACTATTAAATTCATATATATTAAAAAGTGATATATGAAAGTGTTTTTTGTTGTAACTATAAAAATGAATGATAATGTATACTATTACTTTAATTTATTAAAATTTAACTGATACATGATTTCTAAAATTATAAGCATAAAAATAATTAATACATAAGTTCTTAATTATGCAAACAACCGCGCATCGCGCGGGTCACAGTCTAGTTATAATTAAATTTAAATCTGTTACTAAGCGATTTAGTTATTAGTTATTAATGGTTGATTATTTATCTATATAATATGAATATAATTAAATGATTATTAATTGGTTAAATATTTTTTTAATTTTAAAAAGAAATTTATTTGGGAAAAACATTTTCTAGAAAAAAAATTTATTTCTCAGAAATAAATAATTTTTTTTCAGTTTTTTTTATTTTTCAATTTTTTTTATTTTTCCTAAATACAAATTTTCATTGTTTTTCGATTTATCTTTTTCAGTTTCAAAAAAAAAAATCGGAAAATTTGTTTAAAAAGTAATTTGTTTTCCTAAGTTTTTTAGGTATACCAATGGATTCTAGTCCAAGAAGATGTGCGACATGGAAGTCAGTCATAGAAAGCTTGAGGAAAAAGTTATCAACATGGAAATGAATATTGTTATCAATTGGAGGAAAAGTGACACTTTTGAACTAAATATTGTCCATCATACCATTCTACTTTATGTCATTCTACAAAGCACCAAAGAAGATCTTACAAGAAATAATCCAAATTCATAGGATATTTTTATCAAATGGAAAGGAAGATAAAAGAGGAATCAATTGGGTTTAATGGAATAACATTTGTAAATCAAAAGAGGAAGGTGGACTTAGAGTGAGGAACATAGAGACTTTCAATTGTGTTATGTTATGTGTAACGCCCCAGACTGCTTTCGAAATGATTGACTGACCCCACAAACCAACACGGGTCTTTTCAGCATGCTTTGACCTCACTCGCACGCTTTCTGGGAAGCTTCCCAGAAGGTCACCCATCCCAGAATTGCTCCAAGTCAAGCACGCTTAACTGTGGAGTTCTTATGGTATGAGCTACCGAAAAGAAGATGCATCTTGTTCGTATAGGTAGTACCCATCAATCCTTATAAGCTTTCCTTCAACCATGCAGTCCCATACTTGCACAGCCTCAGGATATCTCTCATTTCGATCTGGCGACCACTCCTTGCCATATTCGGCCTCGAGTGTTACATGCGGTGCAACCACCCCTCGCCTTCTTCGGCATCGGGTGTTACATGCCCACCAGCTTCCGCATGGTTCATCCTCGAATCACATCGTACTGGAAGAAACCAGGCTCTGATACCATTTGTAACGCCCCAGACTGCTTTCGAGATGATCGACTGACCCCACAAACCAACACGGGTCTTTTCATCATGCTTTGACCTCACTCGCACGCTTTCTGGGAAGCTTCCCAGAAGGTCACCCATCCCAGAATTGCTCCAAGTCAAGCACGCTTAACTGTGGGGTTCTTATGGAATGAGCTACCGAAAACAAGATGCATCTTCTTTTCGGTAGCATGTTCCATAAGAACTCCATAGTTAAGCGTGCTTGACTTGGAGTAGTATTGGGATGGGTGACCTTCTGGGAAGTTTCCCGGGAAGTGTGTGAGTGAGGTCAAAGCATGCTGAAAAGACTCGTGTTGGTTTGTGGGGTTAGTCGATCATCCCGAAAGCAGTCTGGGGCGTTACATTATGCAAGTGGAAATGGAGGAGTTTAAGTGAAGCGAAACCAATATGAAAGGACATGCTCACCTTCTGATTTGGCAACTTACAAAAACATCTAATGGTTGGAGCAAAAACAAGGAGGTTAAAAAAAGAATCAGTATGGTGAAAAGACCTGGAGCTAGTTGATAGGAATGATGCAATAGATACATATTGGTTTGTAGAAAACATTCACTATCGGATTGAAGTAACAAGCAATGTATATTTTTGGAACAACAAGGGGATAGGAAACACGAATTTAAAGACTGCATTTACTGCACTATTTTATATAACAAGTAAGCCAAAGGGGAAATCATTGATATGGGTAAAATGAATTAAGGAGTATGGTGTTAAGACTTAAATATCAGTGTAGGGAGGGATAGCAGTGGAAAATTAGATGTTGTTATGCAAAAGAAAGAATTGACGGAGATATTAAAGAATGTGGAGCTAAAACATGGAGAGATGGAGAAGATGATTTGAAGCCTTAATCAGGATGAAAAATTGACCGTTGAAAGTTGTTATAAAAAGCTAAGAGAGAAGGAGGTAGATGATGACATAGATGCATAAAGGAAAGGAACTCTAAGAAGGATATGGAAGACAAAAATAGAATCAAAGCTAAAGGTTTGTGGTTGGATGATTATGGTGAATAGGCTGCCAACAAAATATAAATTAGTAACGAGAGGAATCATACATAATGTTCATGATAAGATATGTGTAATGTGTTTTGAAGAAGAAAAATAGAACTTGTCACATATAATTTTCAGTGCAGGATTAACAATAAATTATGGAGAAACGTGAATCAATGGTTGGATATGGAGGAGAAGATGGAGATCGAATGTATGGAACATTACACTCACTTCACAAAGGCTTTTCAATGAAGGGTGAAGAAGAAAAAGTGAGTCTTGTGTGGTGTTTGTGGAATATGAGGAACAAATTAATAATGTTTAATTATAAATTTTTTGTATTAGATGATATCATAACAAACATTAATGTAGTATCATAGATATGGCATGTTATAGGAATCAAAGGTACGGGATGTGTAATTTTTTATGATTGGACTAAAAGTCCTGGGGAATTCATGAATTTAGCATGATCTCTTTTGTAAGGACAAGAATACCCCTTGTACTCTAATAAATAGATTTGCTTATAAAAATAATAATTTCTTGTATATCATTTATTTATTGGATTAATCCCGAAAACACTACATAAAAAATAGTAAATTGTATGAATTTGGGGTAGTTTCTGATAAAAGATAGGCGGGTAAACCCTAAAGACCTGACCTTGAGGGTAGCTCCCGATAGAAGGTAGGCAGGTAAATCCGGAAGACCTATTCTGGAAGAAATGTACACCCAATGATCTGTTTGTATGTTATGTGATATGAAAATCCCAATTGGGGCGGTCAAGGGTCTTCCCAATTATGGTGTTATGTGTTGTATATTTTTGTACCTGACAGTGAGGAAACCCTGGATCAATGGTGGATCTGTTTGATGCATGTACCTTGTAGAGCCGATAGGACCCATCGGATAGGACCCATCTCACCCCATTCCAATTATCATTTTTTTAGGCACAAGTTAGAAGTGGAAGAATTACTAAAAGGTCTAGATTGAAGACTGTTGATGAGCGAATGGAAGGAAGACCTTATCCGATCTTATCTTTTTGATGTGCATTGTTGTAGACAAATGTATTGTATACGATTTTAATTTTTTCATTCCAGCTTTGATATGTTTCTATGTACCATTTATAACATCACTCCATATTATTTTAGACGTATATGTACGGGGTGTTACACTCCTTGCATATCCATATTTATCGTTTCGATTTATGTATAATTTCGTTCAATTTACTTATGTATGACATTGTTCACTTCTCAATATGTGGAAAACATGTTCTTATCTCTCGTGCAATATTATTTGATGTCACGACCTCTCGTTTTCATTCATGATTCGAAAAAAGAGAACCAAGTATGAAAGATTGCTATTTTTGTTGTGAGTCTTTTGGATTTTCAAATAGCAAGGTGGGCAATAGGTTGTGATCTGAAATTATTATAGAGGAAATGTGTGCATTGAACATGCTTTCACAAAAAGAGGAGAATGATTTTTTACTGATTTCTATGTTGATGATGTTGTTTGTGTACAGTGAGAAAAAGAGTTGAGGGATTCATGCTTTTTGGAGAGAGAGAGAGAGAGAGAGAGAGAGAGAGAGAGAGAATGTGGAAGAATAAGGGCAAGTGTATGTTGTTTCATTTATTTTTTATTAATAATTTTTAATTGCTTTTTTTAAAATAGTCAAACTATTAAGAGAATTTTTTTCCACCTCTATACCTTCTTATGGGCCTTTGACGTAATTTTTTTTTACCCTAGAATTCGGAGATGCATCTCCGAACGCACCACATTTTGTTTTTTTAGAGGTGTTTTAGGAGACGCATCTCCGAATTCACCAAATTCAACTTTTTTGCGAAAAAAGTATTTTCGGAGATACATTTAGGATATTGATTAATTCAGATATGGATATTCAAAAACCTCTGATAAAACACCTGAATCTAAAAATTTGGTGTGTTCGAATATGCATATCTGAAGGATATTTTAGAGTTTCAGAGGTGTTTTTTACTATAGAGGTGTACTAAGAGATTTCCGACTATTAATTATTATATTTATTTGGAATGAGATATTGAAAATATGGTGTGGAAGAGGATACTATTTTTACGTGAATTGATTGTTGTGTTGAAGAAGTTCAACTTATTTTTTTTCTTTCTTTTTATTTTTTAATTATAACTTTGTAAGTAAATAAAAAAGTAGAACCAGAGATTTGGGAGGGGTTATCCCCATTCAGCTTTCTTTTTTCTTCTTCTTATTTTATATTTATTTTATTATTAGTATTCAAATAATATAATACATGAATCAAATTAAGGTTAAATGTATGGATGGTTTGGCCTTTAGGTCTATGTTCTTTTTCCAAGGATTTATCATGCCCTTGTATGTCATTTTACCATTTTAAATCTTTTCATATATAATTAGCCTAGACATTAATTACAGATATTATTACACAAATCTATAGCCATCATTTCCTATAAAACATTAATTACAAACATTATTACACAAAAGTTTCGCCATCATTTCCTATACAACGTGCGATTAAATTATGTATAGTCATTATTTCCTTGATTATTTCATTTATTTTTTCATTGCATTATATGTGTCTCTTCTTATTAGCATATATTTTTTATGCATCTTTACCTAACTTTAACAAAAAGATAGGTTAAATACTTGGTTTTTCTACTATTTTATTTATTTTTTCTAGTAAAATATACATTTTCAACCGGCCGACCATAACTATATTATATTTATTTACTATTTATAACGACATTGTACGACCCATGCGAATGCACGGGTAGATATCTACTTAATTATTTTCTTTCTTTCTCTACTAAAATATACATTTTTACTAAAATATACATTTCTAGCGGCTTGAGACTACTTAGTTTGTTTATCTTTTATATATATTTCTTAACCATCATTATACTATATTTATTTATTATTTATAACAACATTGTGCGACTCGTGCAAACGCACAGGTAGATGACTACTTAATTATTTCATTTATTTTTCTACTAAAATATACATTTCCGATAAATTGAGATTACTTAATTTATGTATCTTTTATATACATTTCTTAACCATCACTATATTGTATTTAGTTACTATTTAAAATGATATTGTACGACCCGTGCGTTTGTACGAGTCTTATTGAAGTAATCTCAGAAATGCATATTGAAGGTAGTTTGGAACACGAGACTTGAAGCTCCTTCAATAAGAAAGTTAACAAAAGCACTTCACAAGTGGGAAATGAGAGTTCTATATATTCAGCTTTAGAGGAGGATTATGATATAGGTTGTTGCTTCTTTGCTCGCCATGAAATAAGAGAGGTACCTAAAAAGAAACAATAACCAGAAATAAATTTTCGTGAATTAAGGCAACATGTCCAATTAGCATTAGAAAAGCCAATGATTTGCAGTTCGGAATTTCTGGAAAATAAGAGTCCTCTCCCATGAATACCTTTCAAATAACGCAAAACACGACATGCAATTGATAATGGACCATGGTTGGATTGTGTAGGAATTGGCTGAGTTGTTGAGTCACATAAGTAATGTCAAGTCTTGTGGTATTCAAGTAATGGAGACAACCAATAAACCTTCGGTAGGCACCAATGTCGTCAAAAGACTTATCATCATCATCATGTAACTTGATTGAAGAATCAAGAGGTGTAGTTGCAGGTTTATAACTAAGGAGACCTGACTCCAATTGAAGGTCAAGGAAATATTTCATTTGAGACAAAGAAATTCCTTCCTTTGAATGAGCAACCTCTAATCCTAGGAAATATTTCAGTAATCCCAAATCCTTAATGCTGAAATTACTATCCAGACAGGCTTTGATTTTGGCAAACTCTTCCATAGAATTACTAGCTAGAATTATGTTACCAACCTAGCTTTATCTCTCTCTATTATTTCATCTACCTTGTGTTTAACCTTAAACACCCATCTGTTTCCAATGGGCTTAACATGAGGTGGTAGATCAACTATGTTCTAAGTCTTATTCTTGTTTAATGCCTCTAATTCATATGCCATGGCCTTAATCCAATGTTTAGATAAGCAAGCTTCTTTATAATTCTTTGGCTAAATGTTATATGAAATAGAAGTGGTGAAAACACGATGAGACTCAGACAAATGAGACAAGGAATCAAAAGAAGAAATAGGATAGAGTATGTTAGTGTCACTTGAAGATGTTCTGTCAGCAAAATTGAGGGAAGAATTGCAAACATAATCAGAAAGATAAACATGTGTGTATTTGGTTATAACAGGTCTAGTATGTATGGGAAGTCCACTAACAGGTTCACCTACAGGTTCTATATTGTTAATAATGTCTAAATCTTGTTCAGTTTGTTCTGTTTCAGTGGGATATGTGTGAATAGGATTGGTCATGATTTGACTGTGTGCTAATTCTTGAGGTAAAATATTAGAACCATGAAGAATGTCCTCTGGTGAGGGGTCAGGTACAATATCATTTTGGTTTAACTCATTTTAGTTAGAATTGTCATGTGAAAGTGTAGAATCAATATGAGTATTAGGTTTAGGATTGTTAAGTGAAAGCTTAAATTCATTGTGAATATGGTAATCCTAAGAAAGGTGACGTTCTCTTAGGTAAGGGAATATATGTTTATAATGTGTGACATTTCTAGAGATGAAAACTTCATGACTATTCACATCATATAAAACAACACCCTTCATACCATTTTTGTATCCAAGAAAGACACATTTTCTACTTCGGGGTTCAAGTTTAGTTCTGTGAATTTGAAGTGTAGGTGCATAAGCTAATGAACCAAAACTTTTAAGAGAATGTAAATCAGGAATTTCATTATACAGAATAAAGTAAGGTGAATGATTATCAAGAACAGGAGTAAGTATTTTATTAATGATGAAAGTAGCATGTAAAATGGCATACGACCAAAGTTTTTTTTTGAAGTTTAGACTGAAAAGCAAAGCTCTGCCAACATTTAAAAGATGTTGATATTTCCTCTCCACTCTACCATTTTGTTGTGTAGATTCAACACAATTGGTTTGATGAATAATACCATTAGTGGCATAAAAATTAGGGATGTTAAACTCAAGACTATTATTTGTTTTAATAGTTTTTACTTTAGCTCCATATTGTTTTTCAATAAGTTTAACAAAAATTATGACATGTTGTCCTGCTTCAAATTTAGCTTTCATGAGAATTATCCAAGTATATCTACTGCGTCATCTACATCAGTGAGAAAATAGGAATGACCATGCAAAGATTTCATAGCTAGAGGTCCCCAAATATCAAAATGGATCATATCATAAGGGTGTAAAGATCTATTTGTGCTAACAGTATAAGGAAGTTTTCTTTGTCTAGCATAATGGCACACATCACAAACATATTTATTATTAGCAACAACGAAGGGATACATGGAGTGTAAAGTTGTCAACCTATTGTGAGATAAATGGCCTAACCTAAAGTGCCATAAGGCTCTATCAAGTAAGGAAACATTATTGGTGGTTGAAACATTATTAGTATGAGTATGTAAATGCTTATCTCCTAAAATTAGGTAATACAATCCATCTCTCCTTTCAGCTGAACCAATCATCTTCAATGATGTTTTGTCATTAATAAAGCAGTGTGAACAAAAAAAATTGACATTACAATTTGAAAGTTCACACAGTTTTGAGACAAATAATAAATTTAAAGAAAATTCAGGTATGAACAAAACATTTGACACAGAAAATCCAAGGGAAAAATTGACAGTGCTAGAATACTTAGCAACTAAGGATCGGCCATTAGGTAATCCAACATTGATAGGAGAAATAACATTATAGTGTTGAAACCAATGGAAAGAGCCACAAATATGGTCATTGGCACCTGAATCGATGATCCAAGAGCCAAGATTATGAAGAGATGAAGGGAATTGGACATTACCTGCTGATGAATGACCATCAGGAACTTGATTAGAAGATGCATTCCCTGCAACATGATTAAGGTCAGACTTCTGAATTAGGTCCATTTGAACATTGAATTGGTCTGGAGTCATAGCTGAAGCACCATTCTTCATGTCATGAGAATTTAAACCAGATCCATGATCACCTCCCTCTGAAGTAGCATTATATGCAGCATTAGAAGACTGTTTCTGCGTATGAGGTGGGACTCCATGTTTCTTGAAATAGTTTCAACAGTGTGATTAGTTTTGCCACAGAAAGTACACACACGAGCATCAACCTTGGAGGAATTGAACTTGGAATGAAATCATTTAATGTCAGCAACATAAATCAATTCTTAAGAATCATCATTAGGTATTGGTAACTGGTTTTGCCTCTCATGTTAAATCACCATAGAAAATATATTGTTAAGAGGAGGCAAGGGACCCATTAACAGAAATTCACATTTGACAACAGAAAAATTGATCATTCAATCTAGTTAAAAACCTAATGATATGCAATAATTTGTGATTGGATCGAGCACTACGCATAGCTTTACAAGCACATTGAATACGACAAGTGCACATAGGTAAAGGCAAATATAAATTGAGTTCTTCCCAAAGAATCTTTAGGTCAGTGAAAAATCCAGTTGTCAGCTTGTCTTCTTGCTTGAGATTAAAGATTTCATGTTGCAGTTCAGAGATACGGATGAGACCACCTTGTGAGAATCTTTCTTTGAGATCGTTTCAGACATCTACATCATTTTCCATGAAAATAATCGAATGTGCAATAGATTCAAAAACGGAATTCATAATCCAAGAATGTACCAACATGTTGCAACGATTCCAAGCTCGAATGAAGAATCGAACGCTTCAATCGGAGGAGGAAGGCTTCCATCATGAATTCAAGCTTCAACTTGCCACCAAGAACTCTCTTCATGGAACGCGCCCAATAATTGTAGTTGGAACCGGTAAGCTTCGGAGAAACTATGATTGAGCCATGACCGTGCTGGGATGAATAAAATACGGTGGGTTGGGATCGGAAATTGGATCCGGAGGTTGAAGTCGTGGCGGCATGATGAAGAACATAAGTGAAAAATTTCAGAGATAGGGTTATAGAAGATGAATCGAAATGGCAAATGATACCATATTGAAGTAATCTCAGAAATGCATATTGAAGGTAAAATTCAAGATAGAAATAGATGGAGAGAAGATTAGATTCTCATTATTTGAAAAGAACTCAACCTTACAAAATAGAAGAGAAAAAGTCTATATACAAAAGTTTAAAATGATAAAGATGGGAAGGCTATCTATTGATCAATATCTAACTAAGAACACCCACATCCATACTACTCATGTTGATGGTACAAGTGGGTCCCATCTAATATAATTTATTACTTCACACTTCTCAATTATTTAAACCATCTAACTATATTTTCTAAATATCCATACTACTCATCTAAAACTCTAATATGGGTCCCACAAAATTTACATTATATTTTAAATTTATATTTTATATTAAATAATAAAAATTAAAAATATGAAAATATATTAAATAACATACTACATGATGTTAGACGCTAGGCTTAAGGATCTAGAGGGGGGGTGAATAGATCTCTCAGAGTTTTTCGGAATTATTTTAAACTTAAGCGAAAGCGGTTCAGGATCGACTTGCGTCTATTCCGGACCGCTATTGAAAAGGTTGTATATGTGATAAAACCACAGAATAATTGGAATTAACAATGAAAGGATAGGTTATTAAATCAATTCGTTGCTCTAATGAAAAACGATTAACTTCTAATTTGATAAACTTTGTTTGCAATGCTTTGATAATGGATGAAGCAAAAGCACAAACACTTGGTGATAATATTCAAATTGATTGTGATTCAATATGTGGTGAATTGTGATGTTTACGAAAGTTCTTAATACACAATTTTAACACTTGAATCGTTGATCAATTTGCAATTATAACCAAATACGAACAAAACGTAAATGAAAAGATAAAAGCGATAACAACACGATGTTTGTTCAGGCAGTTCGTCGATCGTCCTCGCTACGACTACATCTGCCCCCAATTCCAAACGAGAATTGGGATGTCTTTCATAATTATTGAAAACAGTTTATACAAAGAAGATAACAAAGCGATAAACGATAAACCAATTATGTTGATCCTTTGAATCTTTTTCCCCCTTAATCTTGAGCCAGATAAAGGTCTTCAAAGAGCTTCACTTTGATTTCCTTGCTGCAGTGTATTGAATTCCTTGAACCCTGGTTCTTCAATCTTCACACTCAGCTAAACCTTTGATAAAGCCTCTTGATAAAAACCCCCAAAATTCACCAATCTTGGAGGACAAAATCCGCAGATTTTATTCACCAAAACCCCACAAATCTTCACCCACTAGGAATCTTCAATTCCGTTCCATGGACGTTATCGATCTTGAACGCAAACCCTCAATGCAAAAATGATTGTGTGTAGTTGTGTTGGAGTTGTGACGAAGATCGGAGATGAGAAGCCTTTGTGTATCTTTCAGTTGTTGGTGTTAATTTGCAATAAATGACATGAAAGAATATATAAAGGAGCAGGATCTGTGTATCAGAAAAACACACTGAGTTTGGCAGGTTTTGAGCAAATAGGTCAACCTACTTTGTTGGTTAGGTCGACCTAACAGAGGTAGATTTGGCCAGGTTGTAATTGCTTCCAGTTGAGTCGACCTGTTGGTAGCTTAGGTCGACCTAAAATCAGTTAAATTGCATTCTTGAGACTTTTCTTCAGTTTAGGTCGACCTAGGATAGAGGATGAGTCGACCTAACAGAGGCATGTTGTTTTTGCTTCACTTTGAGTCGACCTGCTGAAGCTCTGGGTCGACCTAACAGAAGTATGCAATTTTTGCTTCAGTTTGGGTCGACCTGATTGTGAACTAGGTCGACCTGACATATGCAAAGATGGTCAAAGCTTCATTTTCTTTGAGTCATTCACTTGTGCTCTTGTATTTGGTTGCTTGTGATGTTTTCCATGAATCAAAAACTCATTTGTGAGTGTATGCTTGTTCTTACAAACTCCCCCTTTTTGATGATGGCAAACATGATGGCAAACATTTGCTTGAATGACGAACGCTCCCCCGTACTCACAGCTCTTATCTTGTATGTGTTAGCTCCCCCGTACTAAGCTCACCGTACTCTCAATTCATCTCCCCCTTTGACAACATCAAAAAGACAGAAAACAGAAAGAGAGAAGCAGAAGGCAAGTATAATATAGAACGACAATATCATAATAGTGCATATCAAATATAATATAGAAAGGCACAATATAATATCCAGGCATAATTAAGATTACAAATCAAAGCTTAATGTCAAGTAATTAAGGTAGACAATCAAAACAAAAACATAAGAGATATGAAATGAAATGCAATGCAATGAGATGGCTAATAATATGCAAGGCTTGCTAATGTCTGCCCCGTCTTCCTCGTCCTCTGTGGAATCCTTGAGGTCGATCCTCTTCAACTTGTTCCAGTAGATCATTGACAGAAGTGTTAAGGATGTTGAAGCGTTGGCTCAGACTGGCATGTCTATTTGCTGCTGTTTCTTCAAGGCGATTCTGGCGCTCAATCATATTTGAAGCAAAGGTTTCAAAATCATTTTTGTGCTCTTGAGCTAGGCGATGTAGAGTTGCAAACTGACTTTGTTGTTGATCATAGCGCTCTTGTTGAAGCTGTTGCATGTTTTGGAACTGGAGCTGCTGTGCTTCGAAGTTTTATTGTTGACGGATTTGCATATTTTCAAGCATGGAGATGATGTTGGACTGATCCGGCTGAGGTTGAGCTGTGTATCCCCAAGGGATTTCCTCTTGTTGAGGTGGAACATATTGCCAATTTGAATCCGGATCATGTGAAACATCTTCCATAGTGTGGTCATCATCATCATTTGCTATGTCTTGATCATTGCCTTCTTCTTCATTACCTGCAAGGTGGCCAAATTCCGTAGGATCGTCATAGTTGTATATGACCTTTCCGGTTCTCTTTTGAATGAGATAGTAGGTTTTCCTATCTGGATCCCAGTGGTATCCTATGAGGGTTAAGGTTGTTTGGGAGAAGTCCTGAGACTGTTTCATGTGGATGTAGGGCAAATTATCAAGTTTCATGCCGAAGTGGTTCACGATTGTTTGAATGATTGAACCATAACATAGAGCAGTAGTTTTCTGCTGTACCTCATGGAACTTGGCAGTTAGAAAGTGTGGCCAGTGTACACGCGTTCTGCTTTGCAGCAGATACATTAACACAACTTCATTGTGTTCAATTCTTGAGAATCCTCCTACTCTTGGTCGAATGACTCTTGAGATGATCCAATTTAGGAGCCTAGGATCTCTCTTTAAGTGACCAGCTGTTATTGTTTCATTCGGCTTGTCAAAGACGGAAGGGTCTTTGAGAATTGATTTCATGTAGGCCACATGATCATAGTTGGCCGGTAGCTCACCGTCTTCTATACGGAATTCATCTCCCACAAGTGTAAGGCCAAAGATGCTTATCCAGGCCCGTTTGTCAACAACATGTGATTTCGAACCCATCTTAAATCGATAATTACAACCGTCCTCCTTTTGGAACCCTGCATAGAAAGCCCTAACGGTATTCTCACAGTACGGAGTGTCACACTCCAATAAGGGGTGAATATGTTGATGCTGAATCAGATTTATAACATCAGGAATATGCATACGTTTGGCAACATGTGGGTTATAGACATATTGCTTGACTATTTTCCTTTTCATTTGCCACTTTTCAAAATTTTCTTTTCAATCAGGATGAACAAGGGCTATAGCACTTACCGGTTGAGAGGATGATCCAGATGCAATTTCCTTTCCTTTTCTTGATTTTGGTGGCATGTTTGTTGAAGATTTGTGTGAGAAGGATGAATTTTAGAGGAGTTTTGATGTGGGAGAGTTAGGGTTGGCCGTACACAAGGGTTTGGAATGAGGAAGCATGAGAAAGATATGCATAATGATGAATGGAGATGGGTTGGGTCGACCAATAGGCCCAATTTTGGAAATTTTGTATCAGTAGGTCGACCTAAAGAGAGGCTGGGTCGACCTAGTAGAAGGACCTTAAAAAAATTCAGATTAGGTCGACCTAAAAGAGGTGTAGGTCGACGTAACTGAGCATGATTTTGTTAATTGGGAAAAAAAAATCTGTAGGTCGACGCAGAGACGAATTAGGTCGACCTAAATTGCCTCAAATGTTAGAAATGCAGTGATATGCTTATGAATGTTGGTGAAATGCTTATTCTACATGCTTGTATGTCCAAAACTTGATATGTTATGAAGAATGATGATCAACATATGTGTGTAAATGAGATATGGATAAGCATATATAACGTTACTATAAGCATGTTAATTGATAGCATATTATAGTATCAATAAAATTTTTGGAAGTGAACAATAAACATGTTACCACTTTCTCAATTGTAGGTATCTCGTCATCATTTCGTAGAATGAGGTGTAATCCTCTAGTCAATGTGGAATGATGCTTGATTTGATGATGAACTACCTTCATACTAAGAGAGATGTTAGCTTAAGCATAATCAATATATATAAAGTAAAGGAATAAAATTAAGAAAACCAACGCATTTAGCTCAAATTAGAGATATCTAATATCCCTAATTCCCTACGAATGTTGAAGACCTGCTCCGTTGCAAGAGGTTTGGTGAAGATGTCAGCTAGTTGCTTCTTGCTCTCTACATGTTCAAATATAACTTCTCATTTTTCTACATGATCTCTTAGGAAGTGATGCCTTATTTCAATGTGCTTGGTTCGTGAGTGTAAAACAGGATTCTTACTCAAGTTTATGGCACTTGTGTTGTCGCACATGATAGGTATGCGATCAAGCTTAATACCAAAGTCAATGAGTTGTTGCTTGAGCCATAATATCTGAGCACAGCAGCTTCCGGCAGCTACGTATTCTTCCTCAGCGGTAGATAATGCAACAAATACTTGTTTCTTGCTATGCCAGCTTATCAATGAATTTGAGAATAGATGACATGTCCCACTGGTGCTCTTTCTGTTGGATTTGCATCCAGCAAAGTCTGAGTCGGAGAATCCCACCAAATAACATTCATTACCTTTAGGATACCATAGGCCATATGTAGTAGTTCCACGTAGATATCGCAGAATTCTTTTTTACAGCTTTTAAGTGTGATTCCTTTGGACAAGATTGGTATCTTGCACACATACATACACTAAACATGATGTCCGGTCTTGAAGCTGTGAGATACAATAGTGAACCTATCATACCTCGGTACAATTTCACATCAACCTCTTTACCTTTCTCATCTTTGTCTAGGTTACTATTTGTTGCCATAGGTGTGTCAATCTCCTTTTCCTCACTCATTCCAAATCTTTTAAGCAACTCTGTACAATACTTGGTTTGACTTATGAACATTCCATGACTAAGTTGCTTGATTTGTAGGCCAAGGAAGAAATTCAGCTCTCCCATGAGACTCATCTCAAATTCACTCTGCATAAGCTTATAAAATTCTTTAACAAGTTTTGCATTAGTCGACCCAAATATAATATCATCTACATAAACTTGAACCAATAGTATATCTTTATATTTTCTTTTAATGAAGAGAGTAGTGTCAACTTTACCCCTAAAGTATCCTTGACTAAGTAGAAATTTGCTCAAACGTTCATACCAAGCCCTAGGGGCTTGTTTGAGACCGTATAAAGCACGTTTCAACTTATAAACATGAGTTGGATACATGTAATTCTCAAAGCCGGGTGGCTGAGCGACGTAGACCTCTTCATTTATATAGCCATTTAGAAAGGCACTTTTAACATCCATTTGAAATAGTTTAGAGTCTTTTGAACAAGCATAAGCAAGTAAGAGACAAATAGCTTCGAGACGTGCTACGGGAGCGTATGTCTCTTCATAATCGATACCTTCCTCTTGATTGTAACCTTGAGCAACTAATCTAGCTTTGTTTCTAGTAATAACTCCGTTTTCATCAAGTTTGTTACGAAAAACCCATCTAGTGCCGATTACTTGATGATCTCCCGGATGAGGGACTAGGTCCCAAACATCATTCCGTTTAAATTGGTTTAATTCTTCTTGCATGGCCATTTGCCAATGCTCATCAAGTAATGCGTCCTTAGCGTTTTTCGGCTCAACTTGTGAAACAAAAGCAAAATGATGACAAAAGTTACTTATCTTGGAGCGTGTTGTAACGCCCTTTGAGATGTCCCTATTATGTTGTCAATTGGATGATCTTTTACGTTTGTCCAGGCCTTAGGAAGTTCCTCATTGTTTGAGATGCTTTCTTTTTCAGTATCATCATGAGACTCTGTTATACCCCAAAATTTGCCCGCATCTTTTTTCAAGAAAACTTCAATCTAAAAATTAAGAGTTTCATATAATCTTGGATTTTCATATCCTGATTTATGAATACTTGGTTTTTAGAATTTTTCTTATACGGTATTTTGGCTCGCTGTTGAATTTATTCTTACGCAAACGCCAATTACTGTTTATTACTTCACATACGCTATTTATTTGATATTTATTTACAAATAAATAGTACTGACGCAATTGGTACAGAGTTAAATCTTTTGCAGGCGCATAGTCCGGGGATTCAGACTGTACTGGTAACAAGTAAATTATTATTAATTTTTTATTTCCCACTAATTTTTGTACTATATTCCATTATTTTCAAAATCTCTTTTCAAATCTCTTCTTTCAAAATCAAATCCTAACTTTATTCTATACATCTCTCTTTTTTCCAACACTATCATACACTTTCTTTCAAATCTTACTTCCACTCAAATTTTCCTTTTGTACGGAATCACTTCATTCCCCAACGTCTCTATCCTTCTTTTCATTCTATAAATACCTCTCATTTTTTCCATAAAATCTCACATCAAATTCTAACTCATCTCTCAAATTTCTACTTCATATTCATTCTCTCTTCTTCCCCCGGCAAAATGGCGAAGCGGATGGAAACGTGTTTTCTTATGATCATCACCGTCGTGGTGGTAATCATGTCTTTCTTCTGTCTGCATAGCCCTGAAAAATGTGGGCCTGGGATGTTGACACTCCCAATCATCTACATGTTATTGTTTGTAGCATGGGTTATTAATCGTCATTCTTAAAGTTTGCCGTATCTCTTATTTCTTAATGTACCGTTTACTCGTCGTACTGTTCATTATAGTATGTAATATTTGTACTGTCAGTATTAAATGTCGTACTATTTGTCATATTGTTGCTTAATTATCCAGATAATATTTTGTGTGTTTTCTGCCAGTTAAATATTTATTTTTCTGTGCATTAAATGATTTTCAGGGTCAATATTGGTAATTTTGCTCGCATACAGTATTTATTATTTATTTATTACGTCTGTGTTTTTCTAACAAGTCATGTAAATAAATCTTCAACATTAACGTAATCAAAAACAATAAAAAAAACAAAAACAAAAATATTAACTTTGACTGTTGAATTTTCACTCTAAACAGTCAGTTGACAGTCAAACCGCTGACAGTGCAATTCTCCGTGTTTTGTACCATCAATCAAATCAATCTTTTGCATTTCAAAATTCCAAGATTTTTGTCCTAGAAGTCTTCTGAATATCACATGATTAGCAGAGACTCAGCACTGCACAAAAATCAGGTACGCTTAACTATCTCCTACACAAACAGTCCCTAACTAGGGTTTCTTGTTTTTTTTTTCAGGAGAACAAGTTTTTGAGACCTCAAATGGATTTCATGGACCTCCATATATCTCAAAGTACCATCATACAAATTTTCAAACTTCAATTCGCTCAGACGCACAGTCAGCAGCTCAAACAGTCAACAGACGACCCGTTTGACCAGAAAAGTCAACAGACAGTCAAAAATGAAATTTTTTGTCAACATCCATATTTTGTCAAAGGATTCATCATTTGATCATTGGATGATCATAATTCATCAAGGAAAGATCAAAAATCAACAAAACCCTAAGTTTCAAAATTAGGGTTTTCTCCTAAAAAGTCAACTGAACTTTGACTGGTCATAACTCTCTCATCCTTCATCAAAAAAATTCAAACCAAAGCTCATCTTGAAGGAAATTCAATTATCTTTCAAATGCAATTGGTCCCATGGTCATTAGATTTACCATTTGAAAAATATGAATCAAGACATTACAGGTCATTTTCAAAGTCAACAAAAAGTCACTTTTTTCAAAAGGACACACAAGGAGCATGGAAAATCATTTTGACATGAGACCAAAGACATTGGTTAGAGGACTCTTTGAGGTTTCCAAAAAGTACAAGATCTCCTTCATATGATAAAAATTGAGGGATTTACACCTTGTTGAAGTTGGCTAAATTTTTGGAAAATGCATGAAATCAACATTGATCAAAAATGTTTTTCTTCCAAATGAGACCCAATTTCCATGATCCAAACATGTTTACCATGATGTAAAGGGCCTCCCACGACCAAGACAAAGCCCACATCATTTTTATTCTTTTTTTTTGATTTAATTTTATCACATATAAGATTAAATTAAAAAAGGAAAATGGAAGGATAATGCATAGCTTAGTTTCTAAGCATGACTCATCAAAGAATCTTCAGTTTTCTGCAGTAAAGGAAGTACAAAGCAAGAGAAGTAAAGGAGAGCAAGCTTTGGTCAAAGTTTCAAAGATTTTTAATATTTAAAAATCAAAGTTTCAACAAAGCTCATCAATGCTTCTAGCTTAGATTTTAAGCACCTCTTAGCTTATAAATTAGGCAGCATACTCCACAAATAGAGGACACACGAAATCATAGCAAGGATATAGCCATCAACTTCACAAAATTCTCACAAAAATATCAAATACTTTGTAATTTTCGTTTTGCAACTTCCAGCTTACTTCAATAAAAAAATAACCATTCAAATCATCTTTTGGGGTCACATAGAGTAAGATTGATGCACTAAACAAGTCCCATAATGCTTTAAATACGTGTATCATCATCTTCATGTTTATAACTTCATAACTTTCGTTTTCCAAATTTTCACGTGTAATAACTTAATCTAATCTTTGATTTGAGTTCCTGACATCATTTAGAGTGGATCCAATGTAGCTCATGCAAGGTTTCACTCCTCTAACACCTTCCACCATTGTTGGTTGTTCTAACTTGAGAAGCTTCGAGTTGCATCTTCCAGGAACTTTTAGCAAAAACTAATGCCACTAATGAACTCAGAGGGTCTTAATTAGGCTATCTGGGTTGTTTGCAACCATCTATTTTCTTGTTTTCGCAGGTTAAAAGAAGGAGAAAATCGGAGACCAAAACCGTTGCCAAAACCTTTGAAAAACCGTTGCCATAGTTGTGAAGAAGATGATGAACAGTGACTGAGACTTGTTGACCTCCACGCGTGCTTCCCTGATTGGCTCGTCAACCTTCAGCGCTCTCTCCCTTGTTTCTATTCGTCCACGCATGCATAGTGGGACCAACCTGACTTATTAAAAGTCTTTATGATCCCACGTGACTGGTCAGTACAAGTGCACCATGTTCCCTCCAATCTGGGCCATAGATCTCCACTAAAAAATGAATCCAATGCACCAGACAAGTAGTCCATACCATGGACTCACCAGCATAACACACATGATTATTTTATTTTATATTTTCCACTTTTATTTTAATTTCTTTGCAAAATTAATTTAAATAGTTTCAAAAATCAATAAAATATAATAAAAATATTTTTAGGCTTCTAAAATAATCTATTATTTTCTGACATAAAATATTTTATTTTTTTAAATATTAAAATATTTTATATAATTAATTAGTATATATTTATATATTTGCTTTTTTAATTATTTTAACCAATCAAAAAATCATAAAAAAAAAATTGTTCTTTATATTAAATGTAGTTTATATATTATAGACTAATTTTGTACATATTTAGGATAATTTTCTCTTTAAGTTTTAATTATTTGTGTAATTATTTGTATAATTATATGATTATTTAATTTAATAATTTCAAAATCTATTTCAAAAATTCCAAAAAAAAATAGTTTTATCTTAAAATTAATTGACAAGCATTTTGAACATATTTTAAGCTTAATTTTTAGGTTTAAATTTTACTTCCATCTTTTTCTCATTTTAATTAAATTAATCATGCATTAATTCTAATTAAAATCAATCATACAAAAAATCCAAAAATATTTCTTTTATTTTCTTGCAATTTAAATTCCTAGATCAAGTGTATAGGTTGTCAAATCCATGTAAATAGTGTAGTTTACATTTCCCGCAAAATCGATGTAATAGCGTAGATTTACTTTCCGCATTTTACATTTCCGCATTTTAAATTCCAGTACATATAAAACTGCGTGCATGCCAAAGATAAAATTGAATTGTTAGATCACTAACTTCAAAGATAAAATAGCTGAATAAAAATACAATCACACTTGCACCTCTTAGGGTAATCCCTCTTTTACTCTTTTCAAAATCAAAATCAAATTCTACTGTTTCAAATGCAAAATCGAACTTTCGTTTACATCCGGTAAAAGGATAGTTTTTTTAAAGAAAATAGGAAAAGACCTTATAACTTAGGGTAGACCTCCTAATTTGCTTGCTCAGATCAAAATAAACAAATCTCTCATATATCATTGTTTTTCAAAATGAAACTTTCAAAAAGACAATACTTTGTATATATCCAAACGAGGATCATTACGAAGTTAACGTTCTTTTTTCAAAAACATCTTTTGAAAGATAAAAAAACTTTGTATACATCCGCACAAGGATCATTACAAAGTCAATTTACAAAGGTATTTGAAACCACATACAAGCATTTCAAGGCAATAGAAAAGTGATTTAAAACAAAGTGAGCTAAGCAAATTAAAGAGCCCATGGATAACCATGGATACAAAGGGTGCTAACACCTTCCCTTTGTATAACCTACCCCCTTACCCAGAATTTCTTAAAGGTCTTTTTCTGTTTCTTTTATAAACCTTTCCTTAATTGGATAAAATAAAAGTCGGTGGCGACTCTCTGATTTTCAAAAACACAAAAGCAGAAAGAAAAGAGTCAGTTCGCGTATCTCTTCGCGAGAGGTATGGTAAAAAACCGAGGGCGACAGACTCATCTTTCTCTTTCTCAACACCTTTCTTCACAACACTTTCACTCTCGTCTTCCTTATCTTTGACAATGTCTTCAGTAGATGGGCCTGCACTATCAAAGGATATACCTTTCTTGACATGTTTTGCATAAGATTCATCAAAAGACACATGTACTGACTCTTCTACTATAAGTAACCTTTTGTTGTATATCCTATATGCTTTACTAGATTGAGAGTAACCAAGAAAAATGCCTTCGTCAGCTTTAGCATCGAATTTCCCAAGATTATCCTTACCGTTGTTTAACACAAAACATTTGCAACCGAATACGTGGAGATGTGACACATTTGGTTTTCTACCCTTTAATAATTCATATGGCGTTTTGTTTAGTATAGGACGTATTAGTATCCTATTCAAAACATAACATGCGGTGCTAATAGCGTCAGCCCAGAAATATTTAGGTAGACTACCCTCATTGAGAATTGTTCTTGCCAACTCCTCTAGAACACGATTTTTACGTTCAACCACTCCGTTTTGTTGTGGTGTTCTAGGAGCTGAAAAATTATGTTCAATTCCATGTTTATCACAGTATTTTTCAAAAAGATAGTTTTCAAATTCTCCACCGTGATCACTTCGAATTGCAACTATTTTGGTGTTCATTTTATTTTGACATAACCTTGCAAATTGAGTGAAAGCTGGAAAAGTTTGATCCTTACTAGGTAGAAAGATTGTCCAACAAAATCTAGAGTAATCATCGACAATGACAAAACCATAGATGTTTCCACCTATGCTTTTAGTCCTTGAAGGGCCAAAGAGATCCATGTGATGTAGTTCAAGAGGGCGTGATGTTGAAACCACGTTCTTTGATTTAAAAGAGGTTTTTGTTTGCTTTCCCTTTTGACAAGCATCACATAGATGATCCTTTGAAAACTTTATTTTTGGTAAGCCGATTACTAAGTCTTTTGTGACAACCTTGTTAAGTAAGTCAAAATTAATGTGAGCGAGGCGTCTATGCCAAAGCCATGAGTCTTCGCCTAGAGCAATTAGACACTTGGTACTTGACTTAGATACTTCATCCAAGTTTTGCATATAGATGTTGTTTACTCTTAAGCCATTAAACATAATGTCTCTTTTCTTAATATGTTCTATTGTGCAACCAGAATTTGTAAAAGTTACTTTAAAGTCTTTGTCGCACAATTGACTTATACTTAAGAGGTTATGTTTAAGACCTTCTACTAGCAATACATTAGTTATAGTTGTGGTAGAGGGGTTACCTACACTTCCTTTACCAAGTATAGCTCCCCGATTGTTGTCTCCATAGGTGACATACCCCTTTTTCTTTGCGTGAAACTCAACAAAAAGTGATATGTCTCCCGTCATGTGTCTTGAGCATCCGCTATCAAGGAACCACAACCTTTCGGCAATGTCAAGACACTTTTTCTGCAAAATTAATTTAGAGAGGGAGGTCCCCAATTTTCATTGGGTCCTTGGTAGTGAGTACATAAACTGTTGCACTTAGGCAGCCATTGAAATACTCCTTTAGGAACCAAAATCCTCCTAAATTTGCATTTTTCAATGGTATGACCCTTTTTGCAACAATAGTGACAGGTAATATGATGAGAATATGCTGTTTTGCTAGTTGATACTTTTGGTACAAAAGTGTATTTACTATATAAAGGAGTATACGATCTTTTGAACTTATTCGGATCAACCGCAAACGTCACTTTTGGTTGTAGAGCCTTGTCTAATTTGGCTTTTAGATTTCTTACTTCTTTTTGCCAAATATGACATGTCTCACAACCAAACCATGATGTAGGATCTATCTGAACTTTATCCTTTTGAGTATCTAGCATAGATTGTTTTAAAGCTTCCATATCCTTTTCGGTTTTCTCAACTTTTGATTCAAGATATGAAAAGATTTTCTTATTTGAGGCCAAAAGTTTGAAAGCTTCAATTGCGTCTCTATGTAATTCTTCAAAAGCAAGTTTTAATTGAGAATGAGATACTTTATCTACAAGTTCAGGTTTAAGATGACTTACACGTTTCTTTTTCTTGTGTTGATGAGCCATAAGACATAAGTTTGCCGATTCTTCTTCATCGCTTGATGAGCTTTCACTAGATGAATCACTTTCCCATGCTATGTAGGCTCTTCTAGATTTGTTGTTGTCATACCCCAAATTTGTCCTACCCCTTTACTGCTAACTGGCTTAAGCTTTGCATTCATACACATACATCACTTAGGTCATAACTCACACTCATGCATTCATATCATTGGCGCTATTCAAAGGCTAGCAAGAAAAGCTCTGTTGCAAAGAATTTTGATCAGAGAATAAGGAGACTGAGGTATAATCATGTGGTCCTATGTTCAGGGAAGTCCTCCTGGATTGGGGTTTCTCTTTGTCTCAAGTCAAGGCATTGGTTGAAGGATACGGGCTTGCAAATCATCCGGTTCTTTAAATCAGGGTTTCTTTGACCAAAGTCAACCAGTTGACTTTCTGGTCAACATTTAATCAGGAATGGTTTCTATGTGTGAAAAGCTTCTCACACTGACTAGGTGGATGTGTTTGGTTGACTGGATTTGACTGGAAGAGATTTAATCGGGAATTTCACCAGTAATCGGAGAAAAATCAGAACAGTTGACTTTTGGGTCGAAATCGGGAAAATTAGTCAAATATTGACTTTTGGTGGAAAATCGGTCAAGAAAAGTCGAGGAACGAATAAAATCAGGAGTTTGACAAAAAGTTGCAAAAAATAGAAAAATGACAAAAATAGAAAGTTTTGACACTTAGAAAATTTTTGAAGGCTTTAAATCTTGATGAGCAGTCCATTTCAGCCCTGGTTTACACATGTCAAAAGGCTTTATTCCTGAAATATTTCAACATCAAAGCTGTTCAAATCATGGCCCTCTACAAGTTTGTAGTTGGAAGTTTTTGCATTTGAGGCTTTTATGGAGAGATAAAGTGGTTTGAAGTTTCTAAAAACTCATTTGATCTAGGCCACAACTCAAGTCACAAATCAAGTCATGACCAAGCATTTTACCAAACGCTTGGCATGCCAAATGTCAAGCTGGTCTTTGAACTCTACAAAAACTCTATGAGGGCAAACGTAGTATCATTCCATTCTCCTTCATGTGCTCTTTCAAACAAGACAAGATTTGGATCATTTGGATAAGTATTGAATCAGATATAAAGCTCCAAAGTAGAACCCTCACAATGTCAAGCGCATACTTCTGGCAGGACAGAAGTTCAGGTCATGCGCATGCATTTTGTCAAACATGTGGTGAGCGAAATATAAACTTGATCCAGGGATTCCACAAGCCTCCATTTGGTTTAAACTTGATACCAAACTCTTCCTTTCCATGGCAGCTTCACAGTGATCCTAAGTTTGAGGTAAATAGAGAGCCCTAGCTAGAGATGCATATGAACAAAGTGGGCATGTCGAATGTCCACTTAATGTAGAGCTTCAAGCCAAAAAATCGGCAACACGTGCATGATCCATCAACGCCTTACTCCAATTAGCCATGCAACATGCTGAGTATAAGAAAGCATGCAAAAAACTTTGCTCCATCGATCACGTGCTTGTTCACTAAGTGGAAGGAAAAGTTACGCTGCACTCGTGCACACTACAACACTCCATGCAACCTCATACTATATAAACTCAACACTTCACAAACCACAACACACATCCATTCCTCACTTTTCCAGATTCTTGATACTCTCATTTCTCTTTCTCCTCTTCATTCTCCCATCTCTCTCCACTCTTTTCCTTCTCTGAAAAGTTTGTTACACACTGTAACAAACTCGTAACCGCCACCACCATCATCAACCATAACCGGCAACCTTCATCATCATCCACCACCAACAAACCACCATAACTCTCTTTCCTCACCTTCATCAACACCACCACCACCATTACTAATCAACACCATCTCCACTTCCTTATCCCACCATCAACCGCCACCAACATCAAACTCCATCATTGCCATACTCATCGTGCCATAATAGTCTTCAAGAATCACGCTCATTCACGAGCTTCATCGTCAAGCTTCAAGGATCATCCACGACTTCTGAGATTGAATCAGCTTCGAGGTGTGCAAGAACGGGTGGAAAGAAGAGACTGTAGACTTTCTTCAAGCCAGATCCGAGGGTTTCACCATTGATGCACTTCTCGCAAAGCTGTGATTCTTTCTGAAAATCTGTTGCCATATTCGCCAACAGGTAAGCGCTCTCAAACTTCTCTCAGCATGTGTAGTTTGATAGATGAAACATATATTGACATTTGTAGTGCAAACCTGTGTATAAAACTTTGATCCTTGTTGTTTGAATCTGGTTTACTCGAAATGTTGCGCGTCTGGTTGTTTAAATGACATGTTTAAGTGCTATACATCATGATGATGGCGTTGGTACCATTAGCATACGTCTCTGTGAGTGTATGTGAAATTAGGGTTTTAAGGATCCTCTCGGTCTGATGAATAGAGGAAGAATCAGAGTAAAATAATGGTGGATTCGGAATCGGGGCGAAAAACCGAGTGGAGTGATGGAGGTTACATGATTTTCTGGGCAGTTTGAGGTTGCTCCGGTGGCGGAGGTGCCGGAGAAGACGACCGGAACAGTGGTTCCGGCGTCTGAGTTTGTTTTATGGCCTTGACTTCGTTTAGCATACGTGGCGTGTGCTCATTGGTTTATGACTTCAGTTTGATCCCTTTTGGCCTTATTCATATCATTGGAATGTGAGGTGGCGATTCATGACTGGCCAGAATATTGCTTTTGTCCTTACCTGACTTAAAAATATTTGGACCAATTGATACTATAGTAGTGCTTTCCCATGTCACGTTTTAATATACAATGAATAATCACATGCTGAATAAAATAAATGCTGATTAAATAAAAAGGCAATGAACAAATGAAGTGAAATACAAAATGGAAAGAAGTGAGAGGTGAGTTGGGCCATGCATTTGGGGCCTTCTCATCGTTTCTGAATCATACCCCTCCGTTGCTGGCGCACCATGCATGCCTGGATTGGGCCTCTACGCGCCCATGCTTCCTCCACCCCCTGTTTCTGGCCCAGAAGGCATTTAACATAGTTTTAGCTCATTTAGAAAAAACTGCTAATGAACCCCCAGGCAGTCCAAACTTCTGTTTCTTTTAAATTTTGTTTTCTTTTGCTTCTTAAGTCTTTTTTAAACCAAATAAAGGTATAAAAAATGATTTTGGGTATTTTAGAGTGTGTGAATAATTGTCATAAATCTTGTTGATTTTTCTTAATTGTTTTAGTCCTTTTAATAAACCTTTTTCTTCACAAGATATTTGAATTTCCTTTGATTAATATTTCTTTGTAAATAATTCTTTAATAAACTTAGGAATTAATTTTAGTCCCGATTTTTTTTTATAGACTTAATTGATGTATGTGTGATTGTGAATATCATTTACTTGTTGTAGTTCTCAAATTTATTCGCCGTAGACTGATTTTCTTTCACCTATTTCATGTATAGTTTTTTCCTTTAATGAAGTATATAGTTCTTTTATTATTTTTAATTCCCTTGTATAGACAACTCAGATTAGAAATAGGATTAGTTCCCGTTTGCATGCTTTTTCTTTTCAACTTTTAAAATACTTAATAAATATCGATGAAGATCATACCATCACTATATTTCATAGTAGGAAAGAAATGATTGGGGTGTAGGCCCCGATGTATGTTCTTTCCTACTTAGCGGAGAAGAAATGGTTGAAGTGTGAAGCTTCGATGTATTTCTTAACCGTTGTTTAGAGAAACGATCGTGGTGTAGGCCTCGATGTGCATTCTCTAAACATTCATAAAAAACTCTTTTTGTATCTTTTCTACTTAGCGGAGAAGAAATGGTTGAAGTGTGAAGCTTCGATGTATTTCTTAACCGTTGTTTAGAGAAACGATCGTGGTGTAGGCCTCGATGTGCATTCTCTAAACATTCATAAAAAACTCTTTTTGTATCTTTTTACTTAGCGGAGAAGAAATGATTGAGGTGTGAAGCCTCGATGTATTTCTTAACCGTTGTTTAGAGAAACGATTGTGGCGTAGGCCTCGATGTGCGTTCTCTAAATATGCAAAACAAAACTCTTTTTGGTATGATCTAAGTCACAAATTAAATCCCCTTAAAAAACACCAACCAAAAACACTTAAAACACTAATAAATGGTCAGATTTAAAACAAAGTAAGGAAGTGGTGCGAAGCCTTGTAGTAGGTTCTCGTCATCATGGAACTACCCTAAAAGACACAAACCAATCTCTTTTTTCTTTTCTTAAGGGCAAGTTATCTCCGCTCCATTGCATCCTAGGCGATCCCTTATGCAAGAGCGTGAGCGTTAACGCCGCCCACCTAAAAAACACAAAAACAAACAGAAAATCTTTAGCCGAGCTACGGTAACTCTGATTCCTGAAAAGGATACGTAGGCAGCGGGGTAGGGCCCGTGCGAGTACAATTCTTTCTTTTCCCTACATTTTGCATTCATTCGCATTTAGACATAGACATAGTTAGACACCCTTTAGATAGAAACAAACATAGGTGGATACCATCGAGTACGATGGGCGTGAGGGGTGCTGATACCTTCCCCTCGCGTAACCGACTCCCGCACCTAGATTCTCAGGTCGCAAGACCCTGTTCCTTTGTAGGGTTTCTGATATTCCTTTCCCTTATGGGATAAATATATTGGTGGCGACTCTGTTCATTTTTCGCGAGCGTGCGACAGCTGGCGACTCTGCTGGGGATGTTGCTAGACCTGTTGCTGGTCCATCCTTAGTGAGTCGATCCTAGCCTGCGTTTGTTTGTTTATTTACTGGGTGTTTATTTGCTTTTATGTCTATACCTTGTATATATGCTTGCATGTTTACTTTTCTGCTTGCATATCATGTTTATTTCTGTCTGCACATCATGCATATGGATTATATTTTGTGTTCCTTGGGGTCTTCTGTTCTGTTTTGCAGGTTGGGTGGGGTGTTCTATGAGGTAAAAGGCCCAATACCCAGGCTATGAGTGCACTTTAGGTACCCTAGGATAGAGTGGGAGCATGGTTTGTCTCGAGGTGTACGTCTCGGGATGGATCATGTGACTACGAGCAGAGTAGTGGTTTCAAACGGAGGTATTATCGTCACCCGCATCCGCGCTGTGATGATGCTTACCTTCGGGCGGACCGTATACTGCGTTTCATGACCTTACCCTGACCTAGATTCACCTGTGAGTGGGGAGGGATATACATGACAGGTACCGTTGGTGACTATTCTGTTCTGTTGGTGACTTTTGTTCTTATGGCTGTGTGGCACCTATGCCGAACCTTTGACCTTATGACGTGTGATCCTGCTCAGAGACGACACAACAACTCTCTCATATTGGGAGAATCTCCATTGCATCATTTTCATCATGGCATATTTATTTTCCAAAGAAAAAAAGAAGAAAAGATGTAATAAAAAAAAAAGAAGAAAAAGAAAAAAGAAAATAGTATTATTTCTCATATGCATGCCATTTTTCAGGGTATCTGAGGTTATTACCTTTCATCCAGGATGGCTAGCAACGTGACCGCTACCAGAGAAGCTACAAGGCGTACTCACACTTACAGTTTCCATCGCGAAGGCTTGATTCAGTTGGGGCAATTGGGTGGATTGATCACTGGTCATAATAAAACTGTGTTCACTGAGAATTATGGAAACATCTTGACTCTTTTGGACTCACACGTCGACGAATGGGGTTTATCTACTCTTCTCCAATTCTATGATCCTGACTTGCGTTGTTTCACCTTCTCAGGCTATCAGTTGGCTCCCACTCTCGAGGAGTACTCTCACTTCCTCAATATCAAGATCCAACACAAGGTTCCTTTTGTTTGCGTCCCAGAGAAACCTGATTTGGACCACATTGCCAATGCTCTTTATTTGAGCATAGGAGATGTTCATGGAAATTGGAAAAAGAATGGTAGCACTCAGGGTTTCTATATGAGTTTCTTGGTTGAGAAGGCCCAAGAGTTGGCTAACAAAAAGATGTGGGAGGCCTTCAACGCCCTTCTGGCCGTTTTGATTTATGGGATCGTGATGTTCCCTAACATTCACAAGTTCGTTGATCTGGCTGCTATATGTCTTTTTGTGGAGAAGAATCCGGTCCCTACTTTGCTAGCCGATACGTACTATTCTGTTCACTCTCGATATGGGAAAGGAGGAGCCATAAGAAATTGTTTGCCGTTGTTATTCACCTGGTTTAAGTCCCACCTACCTACAAGTGGTCCTTTCGTTACTTCTACTCAGAAATGGCATCAAAGGATCATGGGGCTTACTGGAAATGACATTGTCTGGTGTCCTATTGGGATGGACGTAGAGAAGGTTATAACTAGTTGTGGTGCTTTTGACAATGTTCCCCTCATAGGAACAAAAGGTGTTATCAATTATAATCCTAAGCTAGCGCTACGTCAATTGGGTTTTGCACTTGAAAACAAGCCTTTGGACAAAGAGATATTTGAATCCGTTTGCTTTGAGAAGGGAACCGATCTAAAAGGTTTAGAAAAAGTGGTGAGTGCCTGGAATGACATCCATACAAATGATCAGATTTCTCTTGGTGAAAAGAATCCCGTTGCCAGACAAGCCTACACGGATTGGGTTGAAAATAGAGTTAAAGATCGCTTGTTGCCTTTCCCGAAGGTTAACTCGTTGTACGAGCAACCACCTAAGATTCCAATTGCCACTGTGCCTGCTGAGAAATGTACCCAGGCAGATATGGAAGGCACCCAACTGCACGAAAAGAAGACGGATGCGCCGCCGAAACATCGTCTTGTGGACCAGAAAAGGGTTGAGTTGACACATGAGGCCAAGGTGCTGAAAGAAGGATCTTTGAGAGTTCAAAAGAGGGCTAGAACGGAAAAAGGTGAAAGAGATACTACTGTTATTGTCGAGGATCACCAGAAGATCCTAAAAAGGGCCATGAAAGAAGCAGAAGAGAAACTCAAGCAAGAGTACCGAGAAGACTTGAAAGCTTATAAGCTCAAGATAGAAAGGGATGCTAGAGTTGAAGTGAAGAATCTGAAAAAGAAACTGGAAGAAGAGACCACTAAAAGAATGGCAATTGAGACTCAACTGAAAGGAAGTCACCTTCGTAATACTCGACTAACAGAAGAAAATGCCAAGCTCAGAGATCGAATGATGGAGGACGTATCTGAGAAAGATTATCTCCCAGAATGCAAAGGATGTGACGAACTCAGGGAGTGCTGCAAGAAGCTGGATGGGCATTTGTTTCGCAAAGATGAGGTGATCCAAAGCCTTCTTAAAGGAAGAGATCGAGAAGCAACCAAGAAACTGTTTGATGAAACTAAGAAGTGGAGCGATGAGCACTTCAGACAAGGAGGACCTCTGTTTTATATTCAGATGGATTGATGTTTAAGTCTGTATGTTTCGACCACCACCAGACTTGTTGGATGGGGTCTTTTATTTCCCTTGTTGAACTATCTTGTTGATGTATGGCTTGCCCAAGTTTAAATTTCTGTTATGAATAAAAAAGAACTAGTTTCTCTTGATACTTATCTTTTGTCACATTGTTAGCTATTCTGGATCAATATTAAACCTTGGATACTCTGAAAATGGCACATCACGTCATACGCACACATGCACTCATACATTCACATTATCACATTGCATTTTTCAGGTTATTGTACAAGAGACTAATTGGGGTCCCTTTCAGCAACAGATTTCTTTTCCGACGACGAAGCTGACTTTCTTACATCCTTACCGTACCCGGAGCAACGAGAGACTCATGGATCAATTTGAGCAGAACCAAGCTGCCCTCCGTAGGGATATGGATGTTATGGGGGAGAGAATGGCCCAACTTATGGAGACTCTCCATGCCGTTGTTCAAGGACAGGATGAACTCAGAAAGAGTGTCGCCAGTTTGGTCAAAGATACTCCTACCAATTCTGCTGACGGAGGGGTGAAAACTAAAGAGACTCCTATTAATGAGACACTTAAAGTGGTGGACGACCACCATGAGGTTATTGATCTTGAACATGATCTCACTGCTGAGTTGACCGAGACTGCTAAGATGTACCAAGCTCTTGAAGAACGCCTTAAAGCCGTTGAGGTTGCTAAAACTTCGAGTTTTAACACTGCTGCTATGTGCTTGGTACCTGGGATTGTTATTCCCCCGAAGTTCAAGGTGCCAGACTTTGATAAGTACAAGGGAGTTACCTGCCCAGAGACTCACATTCGTTCCTACTGCCGTAAGATGGCCGCTCACGCTGAGAACGAACCTCTGCTTATGCACTTCTTCCAGGATAGTCTCACTGGAGCCCCGTTGGAGTGGTATATGAAACTCGAGAGGTCTAATGTCAGTACTTGGGGAGAACTTGTTGATGCCTTCTTGAAACAATACCACTACAATACTGCTATGGCTCCTAGCCGTGCACAGCTGCAGAATATGTCACAGAAATCTGAAGAGTCTTTTAAGGAATACGCCCAGAGGTGGCGTGAACTTGCTGCTCGAGTCCAACCTCCTTTATTGGACCGAGAGTTGATTGATCTGTTTATGGGGACTCTGAAAGGGCCGTATCTTCAACACATGGTTAGTAATACTTCTCCTTCCTTTTCGGATGTGGTCATCATTGGTGAGAGGGTTGAGAACTGTGTCAAAGCTGGTACCATTCAAGGTGTTACTAATCCTAGCAACTCAAGTGGTAATGGTAAGAAGCCGTATTCTGGGTTTGTGAAGAAGAAGGAAGGTGAGACTAGCACCGCTTCTGTTGACCCAGGCCGAGCTCCTGCATATTCTGCTGTTCCACCTCCTTATTATCCGATGCCTTATGCTGTTCCTGGTCCGTATGTCCCTCAAGCATATGCTGCTGCTCTTCCACAACCATGGATAGCACCACAACAGCCTTTCGTACCACAACAACAAGCTGCTGCTCCTCAGAATCGTCAACAAAACCCTAGGCCTCAAGGTCAAAGGGGCCCGCAAAGAACAAGATTCCAAGATAGGCGTATCGATCCGGTTCCGATGTCATATGCTCAGCTTCTCCCTCAGTTGCTTGCTGGTCAATTGGTACAACTCCGTGAACTTGGACCTCCACCTAGTCCTCTCCCTCCCGGTTATGATGTTAATGCTCGATGTGAATTTCATTCAGGGGCTCCAGGCCATACTATTGAAAAGTGTAGAGCATTCAAATTGAAGGTTCAGGACCTCCTTGACGACAAGCTTATCTCATTCGCCCCCACTGGTCCCAATGTGCAGAATAATCCTATGCCTCCTCATGCTGGTACGACCAATGCTATTGAGTTATGTGATGATCAGATCCTAGTAAATGATGTTAATGAGGTTAGGATGCCGCTAGCAGTTATCAGAGAGTATCTTATGCAACAAAAGGTTTTGTGTGAACTACATGACTACTGTTTGCAATGTTCTTCTAATCCTGAAGAGTGCACTAGGTTGAGAGAAGAAATCCAGGAATTAATGGATGAAGGTGTTCTTAGAGTGGAAAGGGTCGTTCCTGTCGAAGATGTGGCTACTTTAGAGATCCCTTACTACCCTGCTGAGATATCAAAGACTCAGGACACTTCTTTGGTCATTCATGCTCCAAGTACTCCTTTGGTCATTCAGGCTCCGAGGACTCCGTTGGTTATTCAGGTTCCAAATGTTCCTTCGACTCCTTCAACCTCGTCTCTTGTTCCCTCTCCTGTGAATGATTCTAAGGCTGTTCCTTGGAGTTATAATGCCGTGTATATTCGAGGGAAGAAGTTTGACTGTCCTCCAGTGGGTACTTCGAGTATCACAAATATTACTGGCACTAGTGGCATTACCCGTAGTGGTCGGATCTTTGCTGCCCCTCCTCCGCCTCCTAAAGAGACCAACAAAGAGGCTAGTACACAAGCAAAAGGAAAGCAAGTTGCTGTTGATCCTCCTGTAACACGTAATGCCCAAGATGCCGAACAACTCTTGAAAATCATTAAGAAAAGTGATTACAAAGTGATTGACCAACTTGATCAGACCCAAGCCAAGATCTCCATCTTGTCTCTCTTGGTACATTCTGAAGCTCATCGTGATGCTCTGATGAAAGTTCTGGCTTCCGCTCACGTGACTCAAGACATTACCGTGCCTCAGTTTGAAGGGGTTGTGACCAACATTGCTGCTGGTAATTGTTTGGGTTTTTCTGATGAGGAACTCCCACCTGAGGGTAGGGCACACAACAAAGCATTGCATATCTCCGTCAAGTGTCTGGATGCTGTGTTGTCTCGAGTTCTGATTGATACAGGTTCTTCTCTTAATGTGATGCCCAAGGCCACTTTGTTTAAGCTGAGTATGGATGGGATTATGATGAGACCATGCACTATGAGTGTTAGAGCATTTGATGGTTCTAGAAGGTCCGTAGAAGGAGAAATTGATCTGCCTGTCTTGATTGGTCCTCACATGTTCTACATTGCCTTCTACGTTATGGATATAAACCCTTCATACACTTGCCTCTTGGGTCGTCCATGGATTCATGCTGCTGGAGCTGTGACATCTACCCTCCATCAGTGTTTGAAATTTGTTGTGAATGACAAGATTGTTGTGATCACTGGTGAAGAGGATTTGATAGTCAATAATCTGGCATCATACCGTTATGTTGAAGTTGAGGGAGAGATACAAGAGACACCTTTTCAAGCCTTAGAGATTGTGTCGGTTGATAAACTCCCCGTGGTTGAGAATAAGAAGGAACTCGGAGCACCCCTCTCGTCTCTGAATGATGCTAAGGCCTTCTTAGAAGCTGGTACTCCCCATAGTGCCTGGGGCAAGCTGATCGACGTTCAAGAGAAGCGAGACAAGTATGGCCTTGGATATCAACCATCTTCTTCTACTCAGCTCAGCATAATTCCTGGAAAGAAGGTGATTCCCCCCATTTCTCAAGTGTTCGTTAGTGCAAGCACCAGTTCTGGAAGTCAAGTTCTCGCCGTGGATGATGATGATGAAGAAGATCTCTCCAGATTCATTTGCCATGCTGCACCTGGGCAGGAACTCAACAATTGGACTATCTTGGACATCCCTAGAGTCACTTTTATGGAGATGTAATTTTCTTGTTTCGATAAGTCATGTGCTTCGCCCTAAGCATTTTGACCACTTGTATAAAGAAGGGCCCCCATGTGTTTCAATTTGTTTAATATTGAATGAAAATCATATCTTCGCATGCAATTACTGTTCCATTTCTTTCATTTTTGTTTTTTTTACTTTAAAAACTTTTTCAAAAATGGCAAAGCTTTTCCCTTTTTCCTTTTTATGTGAGGCATTCTAAGGCATAAATCATCCATCGTGCAGATCCGGCTCGAATTCCATCAAAAATGATAATGTTACAGTTCCACGTCTTAATATCCTTGAGAATCCAATTGACCAAGCTGATGAGGATAATGGGGAAGATTGTGAAGTCCCTGAAGAATTGGCAAGACTTTTGAGACAAGAGGAGAAATCTATTCAGCCGCATCAAGAAGCCATAGAAATCATCAACCTCGGTTCAGAAGAAGCAAAGAGAGAAGTCAAGATAGGGGCCGCTTTGCAAAATGATGTAAAGAGAAGGTTGATTGAGCTGCTTCGTGAGTATGTTGACATCTTCGCCTGGTCATACGAAGACATGCCTGGTTTAGACACAGATATAGTTATGCACAGGTTACCGCTCAAACCAGAATGTCCGCCTGTAAAGCAAAAACCGCGAAGAACTCGACCTGATATGGCTTTGAAAATCAAGGAAGAAGTTGAAAAACAGTTGAAGGCTGGTTTCTTATCTGTGTGTGAATATCCTCCTTGGATTGCAAACATAGTACCTGTTCCTAAGAAGGACGGAAAGGTACGCATGTGTGTTGACTACCGAGATTTGAATAGGGCAAGTCCGAAGGATGATTTCCCTCTGCCTCATATTGATGTGCTAGTCGACAACACTGCTCAGTATTCGGTGTTCTCCTTCATGGATGGTTTTTCTGGCTATAATCAAATAAAGATGGCTCCTGAAGATATGACCAAGACTACCTTTACCACTCCGTGGGGTACATATTGTTATAAGGTGATGCCTTTTGGTCTTAAGAATGCTGGTGCAACATATCAACGAGCAATGGTGACCCTCTTCCATGACATGATCCATAAAGAGATTGAGGTGTACGTCGATGATATGATTGCAAAATCCCAAACTGAGGAGGAACACTTGGTATATCTTAAGAAATTGTTTGCTCGTTTGCGTAAATTCAAGTTGAGACTTAATCCAAACAAGTGCACTTTTGGAGTGCGATCTGGAAAGTTACTTGGATTCATTGTGAGCCAACGAGGGATTGAGGTCGACCCTGATAAAGTAAGAGCAATACAGAACATGCCAGCACCGAAGAATGAAAAAGAAGTTCGAGGGTTCCTTGGAAGGTTGAATTACATAGCCAGGTTCATTTCTCATCTCACCGACACCTGTGAACCCATCTTCAAACTGCTGCGCAAAAATCAAGATATCCGTTGGGATGATCGTTGTCAGGAAGCCTTCGAAAAGATCAAGCAGTATCTCCAAGAGCCACCAATTCTCATGCCTCCGGTTCCTGGGAGGCCGCTTCTTATGTACTTAACTGTGCTTGAAGGATCTATGGGGTGTGTGCTGGGCCAACATGACGAGTCTGGTCGAAAAGAGTGCGCCATTTATTACCTGAGCAAAAAGTTTACCGATTGTGAATCCCGCTACTCACTACTCGAGAAAACTTGCTGTGCTTTGGTATGGGCTGCTCGCCGACTAAGGCAGTATATGCTGACCCACACCACCCTGTTGATCTCCAAAATGGACCCGATAAAGTACATCTTTGAAAAACCGGCTCTTACAGGAAGACTAGCCCGATGGCAAATGCTTTTATCAGAATACGACATCCAGTATGTCACACAGAAGGCCATCAAAGGAAGTGTCCTTGCAGATCATCTTGCTCATCAGCCATTAGAAGAGTATCAGTCAATGAAGTTTGACTTTCCTGATGAAGATATCATGAAGCTAGATGATAATGAAGGACCCGAACCAGGAGAGCGTTGGACTCTCACGTTCGATGGTGCATCAAATGCTATGGGCCATGGTATTGGGGCAGTTTTGACTTCTCCTCGTCAAACTCACATCCCTTTCACAGCTAGAATATGCTTTGATTGCACGAACAATGTCGCAGAATACGAAGCTTGCATAATGGGCCTCGAAGCAGCCATTGATATGAGGATCAAGATCCTTGAGGTTTATGGGGATTCTGCATTGGTCATACATCAAGTAAGAGGTGATTGGGAAACACGACACCCCAATTTAGTTCCTTACAAGGACTATATTTTGGAGTTGTTGCCCGCTTTTGAGGAAATCACTTTCAATCATATCCCCCGAGAGGAAAATCAATTGGCAGATGCTTTGGCTACTTTGGCGGCTATGTTCAGAGTTAGCTTCCCTAAAGAAGTGCCAGACATAACGATCCTCCGTTACAAAGAACCTGCATACGCGTTCCTCGCCCACTGTCTCACTACTGAAGATGTGTATGATGAAAAGCCATGGTATTACGACATCAAGAGGTATGTTGAGAAGCAAGAGTATCCCGAAGATGCTACGATTGGTGATAAGCGAACGCTTCGAAGGTTAGCATCCAAATTCTTCTTGTCAGGAGACGTCCTGTACAAAAGAAACTATGATTCAGTTTTGCTCAGATGCGTGGATAGACACGAAGCAGAATTGATCATGCGGGAAATTCATGAAGGATCTTTTGGAACTCATTCCAATGGACATTCTATGGCCAAAAAGATCTTGCGAGCAGGATATTATTGGATGACGATTGAAAGTGATTGTTATGTGTATGTGAAGAAATGTCACAAATGCCAAGTGTATGCTGACAGAATTCATGTCCCTCCAACTCCTCTGAACGTTCTGACATCACCTTGGCCTTTTGCTATGTGGGGCATAGACATGATTGGGCGCATAGAGCCACAAGCTTCAAATGGGCACAGATTTATTCTTGTTGCTATCGACTACTTCACCAAATGGGTTGAAGCTGCTTCTTACAAGAACGTAACCAAGCAAGTCGTTACTCGCTTCATCAAGAAAGAGATCATATGCCGATATGGGGTTCCAAACAAGATCATCACTGATAATGGGTCCAATCTTAATAACAAGATGATGGCAGAGTTGTGCGAAGAGTTCAAGATTGAACACCACAATTCATCACCCTATCGGCCAAAGATGAATGGCGCAGTCGAAGCTGCTAACAAGAATATAAAGAAGATCGTCCAGAAGATGGTCAGAACGTATAAGGACTGGCATGAAATGTTACCGTTTGCTTTGCATGGCTATAGAACTTCGGTTCGTACTTCAACTGGGGCAACTCCCTTCTCTCTTGTCTACGGTATGGAGGCCGTACTACCTGTCGAAGTGGAAATTCCTTCGTTGAGAGTCTTGATGGACGCCAAACTCGATGAAACTGAATGGGTTCAAACGAGGCTTGATCATCTCAACCTAATTGAGGAAAAACGCTTATCTGCTATCTGCCATGGCCAGTTGTACCAAAAGAGGATCAAGAAAGCGTATGACAAGAAGATTCGGCCTCGAGAATTCCACACAGGTGACCTAGTCGTAAGGAAGATCTTGCCAATTCATACCGATCCAAGGGGCAAATGGACTCCCAACTATGAGGGACCATACATTGTGAAGAAAGCATTTTCAGGTGGTGCTTTAATCTTGACAAAGATGGATGGGGAAGACGTTCCACTCCCAGTCAATTCAGACTCAGTCAAAAAATACTACGCATAAAAGACCCGCTAGGTCGACGTACCTAGGCAAAAATAAGGGCATCCCGGCAAACCAAAAGGGTTTGGGCAAAAATTAGGGATAAAGCAAAAAAAAAAAGAGAAGAATAACCCGCTAAGTTGAAAACCCGAAAGGGCGACTTAGGCAAAAAGGGGCATCCCGCTGGATTGAAAACCCGAAAGGGCGATCCAGGCAAAAGTTAGGGATCAAAAGCGAGAGGCTGCAGTCTGAATATCTTTCACAAAGACCCCTATACGCCCTTGGCAGAACGGACAGATCAATCCAACCATTACCCTTCTGAAGCAAAGCATTGAGAGGATCGAGGATATGGGAATTGTAGCAATATCAGTTTTAATGGAAATTCGAGCATTTCTCTTTGCCATTTTGCTTTTTGCATTTTATTTTCCTTTCGCAACTACCTCATTTAGGAGTTGCTTCCTTGTACAGAAGCCTATTCATAGGCATCCCATCAATAAAAAGATCTTTTGATAAGAAATGTTCTTTCCTGCTTTCCTTTTTTCGCATGCGAGGTGTGATTTAACTCGTTATTAAACATTGCATTGAAAACATGGGGAATAATAATCACAAAATCAAAACGAAACATGATGTTACATAAATATAAAAGTGCTCTAAGGGGCACCATTTGCATCCAAACGTTGTTTTCTGTGCAGGTTGCAGGTTCTAGCCACCATCTTGGCTTATGATGTGTCACATAAGTCATCATCATCCCGCGTGAAAGTTCAAGCGTATAATTCATCAGTACTGGTAAGCACAAGACACCGGAAGAAATCCATGTCTCTCCCCTACACGGCAGACAAAGAAGTGTCCATCAGAACCCACGTTTCCCCAAGCAGTATAAGATGTAAGGAAAGTCGAGCAAAGTCACTTCCTCCCCAACAGAGTTATGTTCTAATCCTCCACACAGTTGCCAATCATCTTTGGCACTATGAGGTTTTCAACGCCCACCCGCAATGGCGTCTCAAGATCACAAGCAACGGACCCCAACGATCCTACTCCTCTGTCCCACCAAGGGCCCTTATTTGGCACTCTCTGCATATAGAATCCATTGCATATAGCATTGCATCCTCGAAAGTGTAGCATATCCATTACAGCGGAATATTACGCCATAGAAGAAGTCAAACATGCATACAAAGCATAAGCCAGATAATACAAATCATCCCTCAATCAGAACAATGACCCATCCCCTCAAAGTTGTTACCTGTACAAACTTTGCCTGATATCCGCTATCATACTACAAACACTCTTAAGCTGTGGTGCCGATACGAGGTGTCCTCAATTCCTGACAAATCTCTGACACGAAGTCTTTCAGTTTTCCTCCTTCTGATGTCGAGGCGATGTTGAGTCGTAGGTCGCACGAGATCTATCCCCTTTTCGTCCTGAAGGTCGTACGAGATCTTCTCTTGATGTTGAGTCGTAGGTCGCATGAGATCTATCCCCTTTTCGTCCTGAAGGTCGTACGAGATCTTCTCTCGATGTTGAGTCATAGATCGCACGAGATCTATCCCCTTTTCGTCCTGAAGGTCGTACGAGATCTTCTCTCGATGTTGAGTCATAGATCGCACGAGATCTTCTCCCTTCTGCCCTGAAGATCGTACGAGATCCTCTCCTGATGTCGAGTCGATGTTGAGTCATAGATCGCACGAGATCTTCTCCCTTCTGCCCTGAAGATCGTACGAGATCCTCTCCTGATGTCGAGTCGATGTTGAGTCATAGATCGCACGAGATCTTCTCCCTTCTGCCCTGAAGATCGTGCGAGATCTTTTCTTTCCTCTCCTGTTGTCGAGTCGATGTTGAGTCGTAGATCGCACGAGATCTATTCCCTCCCAGTCGTTGTTTCATGTAACACCCCTTTTGGGAACCTTGTATTGGCACCTCAAGTTACGTTACAAGCTACCACTATTCAAACCCATTACTCACTGTAAATATATCCGCCAGCAAAACAAATTCCTCTCTTTCCCCAGCAGATATCAAAACAAAAACAAAGAATAAAGATCACTCCATCTTTTCAGGACAAATTTCAGGTCTTTGATATTTAATCTTCTTCTACCTCGAATGTTCGAAAGGCTAACGCCAATCTCACCTTCAGGTTTAAGATGATTAAATAGGGGCAGCTGTCATACCCCAAATTTGTCCTACCCCTTTACTGCTAACTGGCTTAAGCTTTGCATTCATACACATACATCACTTAGGTCATAACTCACACTCATGCATTCATATCATTGGCGCTATTCAAAGGCTAGCAAGAAAAGCTCTGTTGCAAAGAATTTTGATCAGAGAATAAGGAGACTGAGGTATAATCATGTGGTCCTATGTTCAGGGAAGTCCTCCTGGATTGGGGTTTCTCTTTGTCTCAAGTCAAGGCATTGGTTGAAGGATACGGGCTTGCAAATCATCCGGTTCTTTAAATCAGGGTTTCTTTGACCAAAGTCAACCAGTTGACTTTCTGGTCAACATTTAATCAGGAATGGTTTCTATGTGTGAAAAGCTTCTCACACTGACTAGGTGGATGTGTTTGGTTGACTGGATTTGACTGGAAGAGATTTAATCGGGAATTTCACCAGTAATCGGAGAAAAATCAGAACAGTTGACTTTTGGGTCGAAATCGGGAAAATTAGTCAAATATTGACTTTTGGTGGAAAATCGGTCAAGAAAAGTCGAGGAACGAATAAAATCAGGAGTTTGACAAAAAGTTGCAAAAAATAGAAAAATGACAAAAATAGAAAGTTTTGACACTTAGAAAATTTTTGAAGGCTTTAAATCTTGATGAGCAGTCCATTTCAGCCCTGGTTTACACATGTCAAAAGGCTTTATTCCTGAAATATTTCAACATCAAAGCTGTTCAAATCATGGCCCTCTACAAGTTTGTAGTTGGAAGTTTTTGCATTTGAGGCTTTTATGGAGAGATAAAGTGGTTTGAAGTTTCTAAAAACTCATTTGATCTAGGCCACAACTCAAGTCACAAATCAAGTCATGACCAAGCATTTTACCAAACACTTGGCATGCCAAATGTCAAGCTGGTCTTTGAACTCTACAAAAACTCTATGAGGGCAAACGTAGTATCATTCCATTCTCCTTCATGTGCTCTTTCAAACAAGACAAGATTTGGATCATTTGGATAAGTATTGAATCAGATATAAAGCTCCAAAGTAGAACCCTCACAATGTCAAGCGCATACTTCTGGCAGGACAGAAGTTCAGGTCATGCGCATGCATTTTGTCAAACATGTGGTGAGCGAAATATAAACTTGATCCAGGGATTCCACAAGCCTCCATTTGGTTTAAACTTGATACCAAACTCTTCCTTTCCATGGCAGCTTCACAGTGATCCTAAGTTTGAGGTAAATAGAGAGCCCTAGCTAGAGATGCATATGAACAAAGTGGGCATGTCGAATGTCCACTTAATGTAGAGCTTCAAGCCAAAAAATCGGCAACACGTGCATGATCCATCAACGCCTTACTCCAATTAGCCATGCAACATGCTGAGTATAAGAAAGCATGCAAAAAACTTTGCTCCATCGATCACGTGCTTGTTCACTAAGTGGAAGGAAAAGTTACGCTGCACTCGTGCACACTACAACACTCCATGCAACCTCATACTATATAAACTCAACACTTCACAAACCACAACACACATCCATTCCTCACTTTTCCAGATTCTTGATACTCTCATTTCTCTTTCTCCTCTTCATTCTCCCATCTCTCTCCACTCTTTTCCTTCTCTGAAAAGTTTGTTACACACTGTAACAAACTCGTAACCGCCACCACCACCATCAACCATAACCGGCAACCTTCATCATCATCCACCACCAACAAACCACCATAACTCTCTTTCCTCACCTTCATCAACACCACCACCACCATTACTAATCAACACCATCTCCACTTCCTTCTCCCACCATCAACCGCCACCAACATCAAACTCCATCATTGCCATACTCATCGTGCCATAATAGTCTTCAAGAATCACGCTCATTCACGAGCTTCATCGTCAAGCTTCAAGGATCATCCACGACTTCTGAGATTGAATCAGCTTCGAGGTGTGCAAGAACGGGTGGAAAGAAGAGACTGTAGACTTTCTTCAAGCCAGATCCGAGGGTTTCACCATTGATGCACTTCTCGCAAAGCTGTGATTCTTTCTGAAAATCTGTTGCCATATTCGCCAACAGGTAAGCGCTCTCAAACTTCTCTCAGCATGTGTAGTTTGATAGATGAAACATATATTGACATTTGTAGTGCAAACCTGTGTATAAAACTTTGATCCTTGTTGTTTGAATCTGGTTTACTCGAAATGTTGCGCGTCTGGTTGTTTAAATGACATGTTTAAGTGCTATACATCATGATGATGGCGTTGGTACCATTAGCATACGTCTCTGTGAGTGTATGTGAAATTAGGGTTTTAAGGATCCTCTCGGTCTGATGAATAGAGGAAGAATCAGAGTAAAATAATGGTGGATTCGGAATCGGGGCGAAAAACCGAGTGGAGTGATGGAGGTTACATGATTTTCTGGGCAGTTTGAGGTTGCTCCGGTGGCGGAGGTGCCGGAGAAGACGACCGGAACAGTGGTTCCGGCGTCTGAGTTTGTTTTATGGCCTTGACTTCGTTTAGCATACGTGGCGTGTGCTCATTGGTTTATGACTTCAGTTTGATCCCTTTTGGCCTTATTCATATCATTGGAATGTGAGGTGGCGATTCATGACTGGCCAGAATATTGCTTTTGTCCTTACCTGACTTAAAAATATTTGGACCAATTGATACTATAGTAGTGCTTTCCCATGTCACGTTTTAATATACAATGAATAATCACATGCTGAATAAAATAAATGCTGATTAAATAAAAAGGCAATGAACAAATGAAGTGAAATACAAAATGGAAAGAAGTGAGAGGTGAGTTGGGCCATGCATTTGGGGCCTTCTCATCGTTTCTGAATCATACCCCTCCGTTGCTGGCGCACCATGCATGCCTGGATTGGGCCTCTACGCGCCCATGCTTCCTCCACCCCCTGTTTCTGGCCCAGAAGGCATTTAACATAGTTTTAGCTCATTTAGAAAAAACTGCTAATGAACCCCCAGGCAGTCCAAACTTCTTTTTCTTTTAAATTTTGTTTTCTTTTGCTTCTTAAGTCTTTTTTAAACCAAATAAAGGTATAAAAAATGATTTTGGGTATTTTAGAGTGTGTGAATAATTGTCATAAATCTTGTTGATTTTTCTTAATTGTTTTAGTCCTTTTAATAAACCTTTTTCTTCACAAGATATTTGAATTTCCTTTGATTAATATTTCTTTGTAAATAATTCTTTAATAAACTTAGGAATTAATTTTAGTCCCGATTTTTTTTTATAGACTTAATTGATGTATGTGTGATTGTGAATATCATTTACTTGTTGTAGTTCTCAACTTTATTCGCCGTAGACTGATTTTCTTTCACCTATTTCATGTATAGTTTTTTCCTTTAATGAAGTATATAGTTCTTTTATTATTTTTAATTCCCTTGTATAGACAACTCAGATTAGAAATAGGATTAGTTCCCGTTTGCATGCTTTTTCTTTTCAACTTTTAAAATACTTAATAAATATCGATGAAGATCATACCGTCACTATATTTCATAGTAGGAAAGAAATGATTGGGGTGTAGGCCCCGATGTATGTTCTTTCCTACTTAGCGGAGAAGAAATGGTTGAAGTGTGAAGCTTCGATGTATTTCTTAACCGTTGTTTAGAGAAACGATCGTGGTGTAGGCCTCGATGTGCATTCTCTAAACATTCATAAAAAACTCTTTTTGTATCTTTTCTACTTAGCGGAGAAGAAATGGTTGAAGTGTGAAGCTTCGATGTATTTCTTAACCGTTGTTTAGAGAAACGATCGTGGTGTAGGCCTCGATGTGCATTCTCTAAACATTCATAAAAAACTCTTTTTGTATCTTTTTACTTAGCGGAGAAGAAATGATTGAGGTGTGAAGCCTCGATGTATTTCTTAACCGTTGTTTAGAGAAACGATTGTGGCGTAGGCCTCGATGTGCGTTCTCTAAATATGCAAAACAAAACTCTTTTTGGTATGATCTAAGTCACAAATTAAATCCCCTTAAAAAACACCAACCAAAAACACTTAAAACACTAATAAATGGTCAGATTTAAAACAAAGTAAGGAAGTAGTGCGAAGCCTTGTAGTAGGTTCTCGTCATCATGGAACTACCCTAAAAGACACAAACCAATCTCTTTTTTCTTTTCTTAAGGGCAAGTTATCTCCGCTTCATTGCATCCTAGGCGATCCCTTATGCAAGAGCGTGAGCGTTAACGCCGCCCACCTAAAAAACACAAAAACAAACAGAAAATCTTTAGCCGAGCTACGGTAACTCTGATTCCTGAAAAGGATACGTAGGCAGCGGGGTAGGGCCCGTGCGAGTACAATTCTTTCTTTTCCCTACATTTTGCATTCATTCGCATTTAGACATAGACATAGTTAGACACCCTTTAGATAGAAACAAACATAGGTGGATACCATCGAGTACGATGGGCGTGAGGGGTGCTGATACCTTCCCCTCGCGTAACCGACTCCCGCACCTAGATTCTCTGGTCGCAAGACCCTGTTCCTTTGTAGGGTTTCTGATATTCCTTTCCCTTATGGGATAAATATATTGGTGGCGACTCTGTTCATTTTTCGCGAGCGTGTGACAGTTGTGACCTTTGCTTTGGTTCTTCTCTTTCTCCTTCTTAAGGTATGGACATTCCGGTTTGTAATGACCAACTTTCCCACAATTGAAACAAGGACCTTTGGTTTTTCCTTTGATATTCTCATCTTGTTTGAACTTGTTTGATTGCTTTCTATAGTTGATCAAGCCTTTGTCAGAATGTTTTGCTCCATTTTTCTTTAGGTATTTGTTGTACCTTCGCACAAACAGTCCCATTTCCTCATCATCGGAGTCTTCATCATCACTTGTATCACTATCCTCTAGCTCTTGCTTTGAGGTCTTGGAGCTTGAAGCTTTTAGAGCTATTGACTTCTTCTCTACCTCTTTCTCCATGTTCTTATCTTTCTTTGCCCTTTTCTCATGCATGTCAAGGCATTTAAGATGTTGTTCATGTTCTTCTAGTTTACCAAAGAGAGTGGTGATGTCTAAGGTATTTAGATCATTTGCTTCCTTTATTGCCGTAACCTTGGGTTGCCATTCCCTGTTTAAACATCTCAAGATTTTGTTAGTAGCAACTGCATTGGAAACAGGTCTATCAATAGAATTTAAACGATTTTTCAAATGTACGAATCTCTTTTGCATGTTTTCGATGGATTCACCATCTTCCATGTGAAAGAGTTTGAACTCTTGAGTTAACGTATTGATTCTAGCTAGTTTGACATCATCTGTTCCCTCATGGGAAACTTGCAATGTGTCCCACATAGCTTTAGCGGATCTACAATGGGAAACGCGATAGTATTCATCAACTCCTAGAGCTGAGATTAGAATGTTTCTCGCTTTCCAATCGTATCCATATCTATTTTCATCTTCAGCATCCCAAGTATTTTCTGGTTTTGGAACAACGGCACCAGCTGCATTTGTCATAGTGATCTGGAAGGGACCATTGACAATTGCTGTCCAGATGTTCCTATCAATGGCATTGATATGAACACACATACAATCCTTCCAATAGCCATAGTTTTCACCGTTGAAAACTGGAGCTCCATTGTGAGCCCCTTTAGGTCCAGAAGCCATCTTTCCAACAAGTGTTTCACGTAGCACGGAATAAACCAGAGCTCTTGATGCCACTTGTTAGACGCTAGGCTTAAGGATCTAGAGGGGGGGTAAATAGATCTCTCAGAGTTTTTCGGAATTATTTCAAACTTAAGCGAAAGCGGTTCAGGATCGACTTGCGTCTATTCCGGACCGCTATTGAAAAGGTTGTATATGTGATAAAACCACAGAATAATTGGAATTAACAATGAAAGGATAGGTTATTGAATCAATTCGTTGCTCTAATGAAAAACAATTAACTTCTAATTTGATAAACTTTGTTTGCAATGCTTTGATAATGGATGAAGCAAAAGCACAAACACTTGGTGATAATATTCAAATTGATTGTGATTCAATATGTGGTGAATTGTGATGTTTACGAAAGTTCTTAATACACAATTTTAACACTTGAATCGTTGATCAATTTGCAATTATAACCAAATACGAACAAAACGTAAATGAAAAGATAAAAGCGATAACAACACGATGTTTGTTCAGGCAGTTCGTCGATCGTCCTCGCTACGACTACATCTGCCCCCAATTCCAAACGGGAATTGGGATGTCTTTCATAATTATTGAAAATAGTTTATACAAAGAAGATAACAAAGCGATAAACGATAAACCAATTATGTTGATCCTTTGAATCTTCTTCCCCCTTAATCTTGAGCCAGATCAAGGTCTTCCAAGAGCTTCACTTTGATTTCCTTGCTGCAGTGTATTGAATTCCTTGAACCCTTGTTCTTCAATCTTCACACTCAGCTGAACCTTTGATAAAGCCTCTTGATAAAAACCCCCAAAATTCACCAATCTTGGAGGATAAAATCCGCAGATTTTATTCACCAAAACCCCACAAATCTTCACCCACTAGGAATCTTCAATTCCGTTCCATGGACGTTATCGATCTTGAACGCAAACCCTCAACGCAAAAATGATTGTGTGTAGTTGTGTTGGAGTTGTGACGAAGATCGAAGATGAGAAGCCTTTGTGTATCTTTCTGTTGTTGGTGTTAATTTGCAATAAATGACATGAAAGAATATATAAAGGAGCAGGATCTGTGTATCAGAAAAACACACTGAGTTTGGCAGGTTTTGAGCAAATAGGTCAACCTACTTTGTTGGTTAGGTCGACCTAACAGAGGTAGATTTGGCCAAGTTGTAATTACTTCCAGTTGAGTCGACCTGTTGGTAGCTTAGGTCGACCTAAAATCAGTTAAATTGCATTCTTGAGACTTTTCTTCAGTTTAGGTCGACCTAGGATAGAGGATGAGTCGACCTAACAGAGGCATGTTGTTTTTGCTTCACTTTGAGTCGACCTGCTGAAGCTCTGGGTTGACCTAACAGAAGTATGCAATGTTTGCTTCAGTTTGGGTCGACCTGATTGTGAACTAGGTCGACCTGACAGATGCAAAGATGGTCAAAACTTCATTTTCTTTGAGTCATTCACTTGTGCTCTTGTATTTGGTTGCTTGTGATGTTTGCCATGAATCAAAAACTCATTTGTGAGTGTATGCTTGTTCTTACACATGACACATAAGTTATACCAAAATACAAAAAAATAAAATCATAAATATTAAAATAAACTATTACCATAAAAAATAATAAACGTTTAAAATAACTTCTAATCCTGGTTATTCTCATGTCCAAAATGTTCCCATATGTGTTCTATCAAGTCTTGTTAAAGGTATCGATGAATTTTCTTATCGCGAGCATGATGTCTTCTACGTAAGAACTCTTGAAAATCATTATTAGAATCGTCTGGTGGTGCAATCGAGTCATTTCCCAAATGATCATAAGAATAATCAAAATTTCCACCATATGTTGCACCTTCATCTTCAATAATCATGTTTTGCAATATGACGCACGTGTTCATTATACGTTCCAGTGCATCCAAGAGCCAAGATCGAGTCGGATTACGTATGATTGCAAAACGGGATTGGAGAACTCCGAATGCTCGTTCGATATCCTTTCTTTCACCTTCTTGATGTGGAGCAAACAATTTTCTCTTATCCCCTTATGGCATTGGGATGCTTTTCACAAATGTAGCTCATTCAGGATAAATGTCATTTGATAGATAATAGCCCATGTTGTATTCATGTCGATTAACTGAATAATGGATCTCAGGATTTCTCCCTTGCATAAAATTATTGAAGACATCAGATTGGTTCAGCACATCGATATCATTGTTTGAACCCGCTACTCCAAAGAAAGCATGACAAATCCATAAGTCTTGTGAAGCAACTGCTTCAAGCATAACCGTGGGTTTACCATGATCACCTCAAATGCAACTGGGAAATTTTTCCATTCCCAATGCATACAATCAATACTCCCTAACATACTTAGAAAGCCACGTGCCTCCCCCATTTGTAGCAAGAGTTCAATTTCTTCGGTTGTTGGCTTTCGCAAATACTGTGACCCAAATAAACTAATCACACCCCTTGTAAACTTATCAACACATTTTAGTGTCGTGGTTTCACCGGTTCTCAAATTATCATCCACACTATCAGCAGATGTTCCATATGCCAACATACAAATAACAATAGCGCATTTTTGTAGCGGTGAAAGACCTGATCTACCAGTTGCATCAATCTTCAATTGAAAATACTCATTATGTGGACCAAGAGCTTCAACGATGCGAAGGAATACATGTTTATGCATTTGATACCTTCTATAAAATTGCTCATCTGTGTACACTGGAGTTTCTAAGAAATAATCATTGAATAGCCACTCATGTCCTTCTTCACGATTCCTCTCTATATTCCTTCTTTGGCGTCTAGGCCTACTTGAGCTTTCAGATTCTTATTGTGCATGGCTTTCAACGTAGAGCTTCACAAGTTCTTCGTCCATGCCGTCATTCATAAAATCCATGAACATTTTTCCAAGATGGGAAGGATTGGAAGGATCCATGTAAAGAGAAGTTTAAAATTGAATGAAAAGAGAGAAGTTGTGAATGATATTTTTAAGGGCATGATGTTAGGAATGATTTTTAAGTTTGTTATGCATGTTATAATATTTATAGGGATATGGATAACGGCTAGTTTAACTGAAATTGAGTTTGAATAAAGGCTAGTTTGAATAACGGCTAGTTTGACTAAACTTGAGTTTGAATAACGGCTAGTCTTCATAAACTAAATTTGTATATAGATATTAAATCCAACATATATAATAATTAAATCCAACCTACATAATAATATCAATTAATTCCATATCTATCTCGAATTACGCCGCACAAAAATTCATGATCTTGTAGTTGTCTTTGTGTCATATTTGATGTATCCTTCGTGAGTATTTGCAAATCATTGATCTTTGTCGCGTGCAACTCAGCATCAACCCTTTCCTCTTTATCTCCATTTTTTCACTCTCAATACGTGCATAATCACGTGTAAACCCCAACATTAATTCAATATTTTTGTTTTAAGTCCTCTTTCTTAGCATCAAATTTAGGAGTAGGCTTTTCCACAAACTTTTCTTTTTGTTTCCTTTTGGCCGCCTTATTATCGATTGGACGATGTAAAAAAGTCGGTGATAGTGGATTGTATTCGCTTGTTGGAGTTGGTGAGTTAGAAGATGTTGAATATGCTTTAGAAGCCGAACTCTTTGTTCTTTTTGCAGAAGGTTCTGATGAACCTCCAAGCCATTTGGGTTCATCTCTCAAGAATTTTCATGCACTATGAAATGTGAACTTTTCATGTCCGTCTTGGTAATAAATATCGCATGTCGCTGAAACGATGTCACTCTCAGAGCTACCGCTTTTCTTTACAGTGACATCTTGTTTGTAGCACCCAACAAATTTTTGTACACAAGGATTAATTTTCTTATGCCATCGACCTTTTAGTGCCATCAGATTCCTCTCTGGAAAATTCTTGTGGCGGTAGTTGTTATAAGCTTCACCAATCCTCTTCTAGAAACTATCTCCTTTTTTATCAATCCCAACAATTGGATCCCTTGAAATATTGAGCCATGATTGAATGAGAAGTTCATCCTTATTTGGTTGAAATCTTATTTTCGACATATTCATAACCGATGTAGTTTTGACTTCTTCATCAAGGTTGATTGTTTTCAACCCATCTTGAGCTTGAGTACAAAATTGTTGTGTTTCAGGCTCCTGGTCATTTACTTCCACATGACTATTATCCATTTGAACTCCATGAAAGATAGTGAGACTATTTGATTGATATGGAAAGTGTTGATAATAATATGGGTAATTTTCAAAGTGTGGATAATTTTGTTGATTTGGAAGTAGGATTTTGAAAATTTGATTTATGATGTGAGTTTGGATTATTGGATGCATTTTGTTGATTTGGAATAAATGATGGAATGCCACAATTTTGCATGAAATTGAACAAAGAATTATGGTGGTTAGGGGTTCATTGGCAAATGAAATGTGTAGAAGAAAAAAAATTAAATGATTCAAATTTAGACTAAATGTAGATGAAAAATTGTGATAGATTGATATGGTTGATCACTTATTTATTATCAGACTACTTTTCATAATAAATTAAAACTTGTAAAAAATTTGAATGAAATGCAACGGTTATTTTTTTAACGATAACAAATTAATTCAAAATTTGTATTCCAATCAAAACAGCTCCAAATCAATATATAAATTGAATGATACGGTTCTTTTTTGGATACGTAGCTAATTAATACCACACTTTTTGTCTTCAATTATCCCTACTACACTAACAACAAATGGTACAACTAAACAAAAACTTCCGTGATATTTATGCTCTTAATTAGTTAAAACTAATTAACCAATTAGTAATTACAAATCAACTAATCCTAACAAATCTCTTACTAGTTGGTATACAAAAATTTAAAATAACTCTTGTTTGGAATAAAGCATGAAAATCTAAGGTTTTTTCTTTACCCACCTCCCTATGGGGGTCACCCCCAGCGAAAACTCCACTTTACCCCTGCTTCGGAAATGCATTTCCGAAGTATTTTTTTTTAAATTTTCTCAGACTTCGGAAGTGCATCTCCGAAAACATCTCATGGGGGTGTTTTCGGAGATGCACTTCCGAAAACACCTTTTTTTCACATTTTGGGGGGTTTTAGAAATGCACTTCTGAATTATGCAGAAGTTGTGTTTTTTTTTATGTTTTTCTTAACAGTCTCGTATTTTTAATTAAAGAAAAACGCCAAATAAAATAAACGACATATAAACAGAAAATACTAATATGATAAATAAAATCCAAATAATATATACAAGCCGAACCAAATAGTAATAGTGTGCGAAATATATAATCCGAAAACAAAAAACATAAACCCGGACCCCTACTGGGTATGCCTAACCCTCTCTCCTTGGGACCTCCTCTGCCGCCTCACGGCCCGCATCAGTGACGATCATCTCCATCACGGCGACTGCCTCTGGACCGCCCTGATGAACGACACCTCGATCCAACGCGTCCCATCCAAGCATCTCTATCCGCTGGCAGATCGGCAGGAGATCAATGGCGTGGTCATCCTCAGCCTGCTGGTTCTCCAGGATCTCCTCGTGTGCTGGACTAGGAGCGCCTGGAGCGTCGGGTCTCATAAGAGGATGTGACACCCGATAGAACCATGTGACATACCCCTCCACACTGTGCTAGTCCTGGGTGATCCGAATGCGACGATACTCCTCCGGGACCACATGACGCTCCCAATCCTCAAATATGCCAGTGAGCTGCACTCGGGTCACTGTGTCGGGAGCAGCCTCAAAAGGTGACCTGGGTATCATCTGCACATATCCAAACTGTCGCATGTACCGCTCAGGGAGATACCGCACCCTGGTGTTGGTCCCGCATGCCAACCAGCCAGAATATGATGATATGCCGTCAAAGGGGACAACTTGAGTGTAGTCGCTGAATGGCCTCTAAGTGACGTCATCGTGCATCGTGCGGTCGAGGTAACAACGGTATGATCCCACTGCATTGTTTCCCCTCTGGAGAACGTATCTGGCGGCCCTGGGCTTGGCGTCATCGTACTCAGGATCAACGCGGAAGCTGTTGATGCGGGAGAAGTAAGAGATGATCCAGCTCTGAAACACAAACACGATAATGTATTAAAAATAAATACGAAACATAGATAAATGTGAAACAATTAAAATGAAACGTATCGTAAGTAGTGTGCAGGATCCGGTCAACTGCCTGGTCCTCCAGTTGGAGGCCTCATTCAGCTTCTGGTATAGGTATGCCAGAGTAGCTGACCCCCAGTTCCACTGGTGAACGGTAGTCAAGTCCATGAAGTAGCGGAGGTAGGTCACGTCGACGTACCTTGCACTCTTGTCCACAAAGATTGCAGCGCCTACCACAAACATGTACCAGCACTGGAGAGCGCAGCCACGGTGATACTGTGTAAATAGGGCGTCACCCGCCTCCTCGGATTCGGCCGCCGCCACCAGGTGGTGCTCGAAATAAGTGTTCAGTGTGGTGAACCGGATATGAGGCCCATTTGTCGTCATGCACTCAAAGTCAGCAACTTCGGGCTCCATACCCAAATAGAGCGCCATCCACTCACTGGCTTCGATCCGCTGGATCCGGGAGTGGTCCAACAACGCCCCCCTGATCGGCAAGTGGAGAAGACACTGCACATCGTGCAAGGTGATCGTCATCTCCCCAACCGGTAAGTGGAAAGAAGACGTCTCCCTGTGCCACCTCTCCACAAAGGCCCCCTGCATGCCGTGGCTGATGGTTGTATACCCCGTCATGCAGAGCCCACTAAGCCCTGAAGCTCTCACCGCGTCGTTAAACCACTCATCATTCGGTTTAAACAGACTGAAAACCTTCTGGGAGTGGTTCACCATTTTCAAAGGCTCTCTCTCCTGTTAAAAAAACAAATAAAAAAGTATGTTAATTAGACCGTTAAGAAAATATTGAATAAACGGCTAAATTATAAACGGTTAAATAATATAGTCGGGCAAATTATAAAAAATACCTCTCCCTCCCAGATGCGCCGAGCGACGTGCTCGTGGTAGGTAATCAGCACGGTAGTGGTTTGCACAAAATTTCTCTGGGGTTGTGTTTGAAGTTGAATTAGGGTAAAATGAATGGAGGAGGGGGGTTGTTTTGTTTATTCTGCAAAACGCGCAGTATTTCGGAAATGTACTTCCGAAATGTTGTTTTCGGAAATGCATTTCCGAAATAAGACAAATTTTGAAAAAAAAAAAAAACGCTTTCGGAGATGCATCTCTGAAAACCCATTTTTCTTGCATTTCAGAAATACATTTCCGAAGTCAGGGGTATATATGGTTTTTCACCAGAGGTGACCTAAAAGGTTAGGAGGTGGACAAAGAAACTCTCAGATCTAATTAATGGAGTAATTTGATCGAATGGGTGGGATCCATCTATCTATGTGTACTTACTATAGCGGCGATGGGAGTTACGTGTGGCAGACGATGTGTTGTGTAGCTTTCTTAACAGACTGGATTTCTTCTCATCATAACAGCAGTCGCACATGCTTCTCTATTTTTCTGTACTTTATTTGTCGCTAAATATGTTCAACTTTTAGGTACCTACCTAGTTTTAGTACTGCGCCAAAAATATGCTTCAATGTGATTTGACTTCACATATCATTCGGCTATCAAAAGTTTTTCACGACAAGTTTTAAAAAGTTGATACATAACACTTGTACGTATATATAGGTTAGATCAAACAACCTCTCCATATAGGTTTATTGAATGGATAATAATTGACTCTAAAAAATATTTTTGTCTTATGTTAGTAGAATTTTTTATCCTACTACCACCCTTTCAAACTATCATCCTTTTCAATTTAATTCACAAACTATTATGATTTTAAAAAAATTAAAAAACTTTATTATCATTATGAAAATATCTTACCCCACTCCTTAAATATCTCACGCACCATGCAAGTTGTCAAAATTATCCTTCTACTTTCGTAGATGTATCTTCTTCAGAAGAACTTTTTTTAAAAAAATTAGTTTTTTACATAGGTGCATCTACATTAAAACATAGTTTAATAGGGAAAATCGCAAATTAATTGAGAAAATCCTAAATTATTAATTGAGAAAATCTTAAATTAATTGGGAAGATCCCAAATTAATTAAGTTTATGCAATCTTCCGTAGCTACATCTACGAAAGGTTTTGAAAATAGAGTGTTTCGTAGGTGTACCTACGAATCATTCTGTTATATTTTCAAATCAACTACATTTCACTCTTAAACTCCAATTTTTTTAACAAAAATGAAACATCAAATTATAGTAATTCAAAATAATTGGAAAACCTCAATTGCACTACTTTGATTTACTATAATTTGATATTCTATTTTTGTTATAAAAATTGAGTTTTGGAGTGAAATGTAATTGATTTAAAATATAACCGAATATTTCGTAGGCATATCTATGAAACACTCTATTTTCAAAATCTTCAGTAAATACAGCTATAAAATATTTCATTTAATTTGGGATTTTTCCAATTAATTTGGATCTTCCCAAGTTTCACTATGTTTTAACGCTTCCGTAGATGCACCTACAAAAAATAATTTTTAAAAAAAAAGTGTTTTCAGAAGTAATCTAAGGAAACAGGAGGCATAAATTGAATTTTATCGAGTGGCTAAGAGATTCAAGGGATGTAGTGAGATATTCTCTTAATTATGGGGTGTCTCAGTAGCAATTATATGTATTTTTTTAACCTATGACACCATTATGAAAACAAAATACATACTATGAAAAGAATTTTCTAAAATGCCACATTTTTAGTTCAGGTTCGGTCAACCATTGAACGGACTGCTTAATGCATTTTTGTCAAGTGTGAGTTCGACCATCAATTAGTCGATCTTGTAAAGATTTTTTTCTTTTTTAATTATTTATAAACTGATTTTTAATATTTTTTATTTATAAATAATATTAATTAATTATTTTAATTATTTGTTTAATTTAATATAATATTTAATTATTATTTTAATAATATTTAATAATTTAATTATAATTTTTAATTGTCATAATGATCAAATATTTTATTTATTTAATATAATATTAATATTAATATAGTCATAAATATTTTTTAACTATTTTTTCTATTCTTAGACATAAACAATTAAAAAATAAAAAACAAATATATTAATAAAGGTGACTACAATTACAAATTCCAGTTAAAATGTGTTCCAGTGTAACATCGAGTAGATTTTTTTCGACACCCCTTGCCCATCTTGGTTTGATCTCTTTGAGGAGTATCGTCGGATGAAAAATCTTCATTCTGGTGAGGTGAATCATTTTGTTGAGATGGACCACCGCCCATTGTAAAATCCAATCCTTCAACAGTTAAAGTCGATAAATTCATAGGCTTTTCATCAATGTGTGAGAAGTTAGGGAATGGTTAGGACACAGGTATGTAGGTTTCTGGCAGAGACTATTGAATGCCTGGATAATAGGCATGTGTAGCATCATATGTAGATGTGGGTTAGGAGAGTGAAGGGGTAAAGGTATGTGGTTGAGATTGGGGGTAAGATAAGCCAAAGTTAGGTTGGGAGGATGACAGGTTAAAGGGTTGTTGTTGGGATTAAGAGTATGAGTAGTCAAAGTTAGGTTGAGGGATTGGGCTGAATTGCAGGGGTGGTTGAAGTGTTTATTATTGTTGATATTGTTGTTGATGGTAGTAGTAGTTTGTGTGGGGGGTTAGGGTGTGAGGAGTTGGTTGTTGAGATGCGGTGGCATAAAATGTACGTTGTTGTGCGGTTTGAGTGTGATGGTATGTTTGTTGGGGGAATGAAGATGTTTGGGTTTAGAATTGTGTTGGATTCATTTGGGGGATTTCTTGATGAAAGGGAGATGGGGTTGTTTGTTGTGTTGAGGAGGAAGAGGCATAAAGACAGGGGTCTGCCAAAAACTCTGGTTGAGACATATGCATTAATGGAATATTTCTAAACCATTGCATATATTTGTCGTTGTGTTGTAAACTAGTAGCCATGTTCACAACCAATACCAATTGTTTTCTTTTCTTCCACCCGTTGTTCTCACTGATGTTCACATTGGTCCATGCAAGATCCCTTGTATCTTGCATATCTGATGTGTGGTGTTCCCGAAGACATATCAATAAAGTAGGGATGGGTTGAGGAAAGCCAAACTGAAGTTTGACCTTGTCGAATTGATGCATTTCCACTATATAAAAATGTATAAAGAAAGTTGTCGCACTCCAAACCTGTCCATCTTGTCGAACACAAGGGTAATCTGGGTAGGGCCTGCACAAAAACTATTACACAAAACTTAACAATTAGAGTTCTAATACGTACCCACGTATATGAAAAAATAAATAGCTAGTACAGTTATAAACATACATCGCCCGAAACCATGTGATCAAGTACGAAACAATATCCACGTAGATGACCACGGAGATTTCTTGGAAATTCCATACCTCGTTGAACAAATCTTGCATTTTAAAATTGTATAATTAGGAATTACTAATAAAATAATCCATGCATATACAAAACATAGAAATTATAAATTAAATTTACCTAACTCTGTATGGATAAGAAGGCACCACGCTACTCGTTGGAGCAATGAGGGTATGTGCCAAAAGGTCTATAAGCTGAGAAGGAGAACACATCCTCCGACACTCTTGACTCCGTTAACACTTGCTTTGCACATATCTGTATAGAGTTTAGCCAAACAAACAGAACCCCAAGTGTATTTCCCGCATTTATCAAGGTCTCGTACCAAAGGTACCCAAGATGAATGCAGTAAATTATGGATTTTGTTAGGAAATAAAATGTTAGAAATGATGAGTAAAATATATATTTTTGCATGATCTAAAATAATGTTTAAATAAAATAATTAATTATTATAATTAATTAATCAAAGACATTATAAAATAATATCAAAATCAGAAATAATGAAATAAAATATTAATTATATATTATATTATATTATATTTATAATTAAATTGATTAATTAATAAAATTATTAATTTTAAAATATTAAATCACAATTTAAAAACCATAAAAAACAAAAAAACTTATTTCAAGTACATGTTCGACCATTCCCCAATATGGAAAAAAGATATGCATCAATTCGTCTATTGATTGGCTGAATCAAAACTAAAAAAGGTGGTATATTGAGAAATTTTTTTCACTTTGTGGCATATTGGTATATTTTCTTCATTAATGTGGCATATAGATAAAAAAAATCTTTTATATGTCTCACCGGTGAAACATAGCAAATATACCATTAGATTTAACGAACGATTCAAATTTGCTAAAGTTAAAATTAGGAATAACTAAACATTTTCGGACACAATTTTGGATAACTTCTAAAGTGTTAAGTTAAACCTTGTATGAGAAACCGTACGATCCAATTTCACCATTAAATTAAATAGTTTTAAAATTTTCTCACACTAATTTTATCTCTCACCAATGTGTCCACTACAGAAAAAAAGTTTGTTTACATAAACAAACTAAACCACATATTATGATGATATAGTCCATTAGTTTAAATTTATCCATTGAAAGAACCAATTGAAAGATTCAAGGTAACATTAATATGGTTAGGTTTTTGAAGAAAGATGCAAGATACAGTTTTGCAAAGTTTTGTTGATTCTTTTAATAATATTGTGTTGATTATTGATATTTATTGATAATTTTGAACATTGACTATGCAAAAGCTCAAGAAGATAGAGAAAAAAATGGAAGCAAGAATCGCCCAAGGATAATGCAGAAGAAAAATGCAAAAATGGCAGGAAGAAGAAGAAGAAAATCAAAATGTTCTAAATAAACCCTAAAGGAAGTTTATTTAAATAGAGGGTAAACATTACAAAATTGTGTGATGACATCATAAAGATAATCCAATGACTTAAAATGCCTCCTCGAGGAAGTAAACAATCTTAAGTGCAGTCGAATGGTCTAGGCAGATGAGTCATTCGCTATCCTGATACGTAGAGACTTGTGTAAGGTTGTTAGTGAAATGTTTCAGTGATTAAACAAGAATTTAATAAATAAGTTTCTGGAACCCCTTCATTGCCCTACAAGTACCATTTCTTTTTTCCATTTTTCTCTATTTTTCCATGGATGGCCTAGGGGATGCACCTTTGAACATAAATGGAATAATGGGGGTGATCCTCCCATATAAGCTATTTATGGAAACCCTGGTATTCCAAATGTGGAATCCCTTAAAGTTATTGACCTCAACCCTAATTTCATCATTCTTAGTGATAGTTCTGGGACTAGGGAAGGTTCTGTTGAGAGTGGAGGCAAACCTACCAATTCTTCTAACGGGAATGAGTAGGGAAACTCAATCACTCCAGTTTACCTAGAGGTTATCGAGCGTTTAGCTTCTTTTGTTCGTTAAGATGAAGAAATGAAGGTAGCAACTGTTTCCCAAAATGAGACAAGGGCCTGCTACTTTTCTAAAACTTTCTTCTCCGCTAGTAGCAGAGAACCCTCTGAGGAGAAAATTAGGGAACGTCTCTTTGTTAGGAATAATATTCCAACTTCTTACCGATGTTCTCTTGTATGGGACAATTTAGACGACATGGTAAAACAAGGACGATCTGTCATAGTTCAACCTCCTGATTCTGGACTTTACCCTCGGGTTTATCCTGGGATAATACAGATTGTCTCCACTTATGGTCAATAATAGAAAGTGAAAGATGCTCACAAATATGTAGATTCATCTTTTGACTGGGCAGTTTCCCACATTGACTAAGGCATACGAATATGCATTCTTTACAACGGGTGTGATATTCCTTTCTATGAGTGCCTTTTCACTATGATGAATTTTAGGTTAAAACTTTCAAGGAAGGCTTTCTAAATCACCTAGCTATATCTCCTTCCCAATTTCATCTATCTATTTAGAACTTTGCAAAAAGTGCTTCAGCATTGGTGTGAGTATCTAGGGATTGAGCCATTTGTTCAGATCTTTCTTAATTCGTTTTTAATATATCGTACTTTAAAGGATCATGTTATTGCCAAGGGATTATTCATGTCTGTCAGTCGAACTAGATGTCTGGCGTATGCATTGATAGTTGAAAGAACTTTAAGGCCCATTATATTTTGGTAACTCCCCTAAGTCCTAGGGCCCATTCGGTCCTTTATAAGATTAGCCAAGAGGCTCCAACTCCCACTTTCTCTTCCTCTCGATATCGAGAAAGAGTTAAGAAGTATTGATCTTGGAACCATTTCGAATGAGAATCCCTCAAATATTGTTTTGGTAATGATAATATTACCCTAGACGATGATTTTTTGAAGAAGGGTTAGTGTCTTTCTAGGATCAACTAGGTTATGAGGAAGGGAAGAGCCCTAAGAAATAGGGTCTATGAATAAGTAAAGGCGAGTTATTATTTCTCAGGCTATCTTGGATTCTTTTAGTGCTAACGAGAGGAGTGGACTTTTTGGTGAAGAGAGTTTTTTTGTGAGTTATTGTCTCTCATTGATTGCATATTCAATTACATATCTCAGGAACCTTTATGAGAGGAGGAATGCTATGGAAGCTATGAACGCTTCTAAGGTTCTCTCTTCTTCTGGTCCTTCTGATTCAACTTCTAAACAATCGGCCCAGGTTGTTGCCACTGAACAATCTTTTGATACTGGTGCTCCGTATTCTGCCATTCCTTCCCGATATTTTTTTGTATTTTTAAACCATTTAGGTACACTCACCATCTTTGTATAAAATTAAATAAATCGGATACTTATGGATTTGGATCCAATTAGAGTTTGATTTACAAGTAATATTCCAAAATATATTGAAGAATTCTTCACATCATGGATAGCGCGAGGGGGGGGGGGGGGAGAGAGAATGTTACTTAGCACCATTTCTCCTTGAGTGAGTAATTTTATAATTATGGTTTATCTATTATATTTATTTTTCATGTTTTACCAAGTACTAATTATATATGCTTGTATTATTCATTCAGATATTATTTTCAATTAATTATCATATCTCTTCTAATGAATATGGTATTTGCACTGTATTCGTTAAAAAAACCACTCAAATCTAATATGAAAAGTATCCTTACTAGTTAAGTTTATGTTTATGAGAGCCTTATTAATTTTTTCTTTGAATTTGTAATTATCTTAACGTGTAATATTTTTAAATCATTTTCAATCTAGACAGTTGTAGAGCGACACTATTATATGAACAACTCTAGAAAAAATTCACATTTTGTGAGCCAAAATAAGTGATATATATATATATATATATATATATATATATATATATATATATATATATATATATATATATATATATATATATATATATATATATATATATATATATATATATATATATATATATATATATATATATATATATATATATATATATATATATATATATATATATATATATATATATATATATATATATATATATATATATATAGGGGGAGCATATCAAGTGAGAGCATTTTATAATGAGAGATGAGAGGAATAAATATCAACCATTGGATTCATCAAGAGAGAGAAGAAATTAATGTATTAACATTATCTCTCTTGATGAATCCAATGTTTGATATTTATTCCTCTCATCTCTCATTATAAAATGCTTTCACTTGATATGCTCCATATATATATATATATATATATATATATACTAGTGTGTTACCCGTGCGTTCGCACGGGTACCCGTCGTTTTTGCGCATTTGGATTGGGGAAAATAAAATGTATTAATAAAAAATTTGATTTAGAAGAAAAATTAGAAAAATAATAATGTAAAATAATTAAATAGTAAAGATAAAAAGTAATTTAGAAAATAATAATGATATTGTTGTAGATTGAAAAATACAATTAAGATTGCATTTAAGAAATATAGAGGTTCCATTAAAAAATAATATCTTTAAAAAAAATGAATGTATTATAACACATAAAATGAATTGACTATTTCTTTAATGGCCCATATAACTGAAGGCCGAATAAGAACATGACCATACATATTGTTTCAACATATTAATATTGCTTCCCGTTAATATTAAATATTTTAATTAAGAACTCCATGTTCTCGTTAGTATTTAATAGTTTGGTGGATAACTTCATGTTCCCGTTAATATACAATATTTTAATCAGTAACTTCATGTTTTCGTTAAGATTCAATATTTTGATCAGTAACTTTATGTTTTTGTTAATATTCAATATTTTGATCTGTAACTTCATGTTCCCGTTATTATTCAATATTTTGATCACTAATTTCATGTTTCCGTTAATATTAATATTTTGATCAGTAACTTCATGTTCCTGTTAATATTAAATATTTTTATCAGTAACTTCTTGTTCCTATTAATATTCAATATTTTGATTAGTAACTTCATGTTTATGCTAATATTAATATTTTGATTAGTAACTTCATGTTCCCGTTATTAGTAAATTCATGTTTACGTTATTGTTCAATATTTTGATCACTAATTTTATGTTTCCGTTAATATTAATATTTTGATCAGTAACTTCATGTTCCTGTTAATATTGAATATTTTTATCAGTAACTTCCTGTTCCTGTTAATATTCAATATTTTGATTAGTAACTTCATATTTATACTAATATTAATATTTTGATTAGTAACTTCATGTTCCCGTTATTAGTAAATTCACGTTTACGTTATTATTCAATATTTTGATCAGTAACTTCATGTTTCCGTTAATATTCAATATTTTGATCAATAAACATCATTTTCCCGTTAATATTCAATATTTCAATCAGTAACTTCATGTTCTCGTTAATATTCAATATTTTGATCAATAATTCATGTTCTCGTCAATATTGAATATTTTATTCAATAACTTAATGTTCATGTTAATATTCAATATTTTAATCAGTAACTTCATGTTCCCGCTAATATTCATTATTTTGATCAGTAACTTTGTATTCCTGTTAATATTTTAAATTTGTTCCCATTAATATTCAATATTTTGATGAGTAACTTCATGTTCCCGTTAATATTCATTATTTTGATCAGTAACTCCGTGATCCCGTTAATATTCAATATTTTGATCAATAACTTCGTGTTCCGTTAATATTTCAAATTTGTCCCCGTTAATATTTAAAAAACTTATCATATTTTTATAAATATTTTTATGAATATTTATATAAAGTTGTTCTTGTTATTATTTAATATTTAATTAAATGTGTTAATATCAGTACCATATACGTGTACCATATAAGTACCCATGTGTATCTATACTATATTATTTCGTATTTGAATGTAATTGAGCCTTTAAAATTTTAATTTTATTATTTCAATTATTTTATATTATATATATTGATAAATAAATATTAGACACAATAATAACTAATTTATTAACTTACTAAATAAATTAGACATGTATTTTGAAAAATTAAATTTCATTAAAAAATAATAATTAATAAAATATGATGATTAAATTTAAAAAATATTTATAGTTAAACTAATAAAAAATTATTAATTTGTGAAATGCTAATCCCATGAATTCAATATCTCTGATGTAGTAATTTTCCTTTTTTAAAATAATAATACCTAATTAAATACAAATGAAAACTCATTTATTCTTTAGAAGTTCTTTGGAAGTTTGGATATTTTGTTTCAAAACTCATTGTCTAACTGCTTTAGAAGTTCTACAGAAGCTCTTTTCAAATCCTAACTGCTTTATAACCACCATTAAAATTCCTAATAACTACCTTTATATAATTCTCTTCCTAATTATTTCCTAACCACTAGAGGTATGCATGGTTGGTTATTTTCAAAAACCAAACCATAACCATTTTAAAACCATTTAAATGGTTTGGATTTATAACCATAACCACATTTTAATCAAAAGTGGTTATAAAACCGGTTATAAATTGGTTATGATTATATAACCGGTTTTTAAGAAAAATCCAGTTTTAAAAATTATTTTTTCCGAAAATATTTTATTTCAAAAAAAAAATTAATATTTTGAAAATTAAAATATTTGGATTTGGATAATAACCGGATTATAACCGAATCCAAAATAATTTAACCGGTTAATAACCATTTAATTATATTCGAATTATATGAATGGATAACCAAACCATTAATAACTAAACCGGTTAATAACCATTCAATTATATCCGAATATTTAAAAGTGATTTAGGTTTGGTTATGGATTTGGACATCAAAACCGGATATTTTGCACACCCCTACTAACCACATCTGTCATTCTTCCTATTCTTTCCTATGCTGTCTTGCAGATTCATCGTGGCTTGACTCTCATAGAAGTTATGAAAAGTCGTAAGATAAGGTTGAAAATTTTAAACAAAATTTAACACCAAACTTTCTTTTAGAGTGCATTCAAAATATAAATCACTACATTTCAAACTCAGATTTAACCACGTTATTTTACAAATCCATGACAGATGCTTGCCGAAACACACATGAAGAAAAAAGGAAATATTTAAAAATATTTACATACAAAACCTTGTAGAATGATCAGTGTGAAAAATCACTGATGGTATGTATCGATCAATGTCTTGATTGGAACACATTAAGATGTCAATGCCTAGTAGTGAAAGTGTTCCCGGTGGGTCTATTGTCAGTGTTCTATTCTAGCGCAAATAATATATGTATGTTTTTCAAAGCACGTCAAGACCAAAACAAAGCGAACGGACGAATGATTTACGCACTCCTTTGTTCATAGCACGGAGTGAGATGTATATGTTCCCACTTAGGGTTGAACAAATCTGTTTGGATACATAGCGCTCTTATTATGGTATATACATGAGGCATTGTAAAAGACCTAAATAAATTTTCTTAGTTCAAACTATAGATATACAAACTATACAAACTACAGATATACAAACTATGATTTGACAGGTATATACATGCGCCACTACAGATATACAAACTATGATTTCAATACCGTAATTTTCGGCTCAACAGCGACCACCGATCTTCTTAGTTGAAGCATAAACAGTTGAAAATACTTGATAGTTGAAAGAAGAGAAATACTTTTAACTTTCTCTAAAGTTCATAAGATATCATTTCTACTTTAAAGTTAGCAGAAGTAGCTCTCGGATGTACTTGTTTCCGATGGACCTTTTGATGCAACTTACAACTCAATGGAAGCGAAGAATCATGTGGAGGACCGTCCAAGATCGTGAACTTAGTGCCGAGAAAATTAGACCTGTTCATTTCTTAATGATCAAGCAGTCGAATAATAATATACCATCCATGAAAAGATTTGAATCAATTAAAGAAAATAACCTTAACTTTCCGATGTAAGTATTGCTAGCTTGAGAGAAATCATTAAAAATTTTGTACATGTTGCTCTTCTTATCTTCTTTGCTGCCAAGAGAAGTTTGCTCATATCACCAGACAGAGCTGCAAATACAATGTAACAAATTTCACAAAGACAGTAATTTAGCGACTAAATTGATAGATTAAGTATAACTAATATGAACACAACAATCTTACCAGGGCTCAAACCAAGGTATAAACTATATGTAGAAGAAACCCTTTCTCTTTTAATAAAACACTGAATTGTACTGTCTCTCAGACCAGGCTGAAAAACCAAAACCAAAAGACAAAATAATCATACATTTAGTACTATCTTACAACCAAGTTTGAAACAAAGATGACATTAAATCAATTACATAGAGAAATTTGGTGAAGAAACGTCTGCTGCCGTACTTGCAGCTTCCAAAAGAGCACCGTCATATCTGAGCTCGATACAGCCATAAGGGTTGGATTGTATCACGAATTCATAATCAAGAAGGAAAAGATCATTGTTTAAACATCCATAGCAAACTAAAATAATAATCCTATAAAAAATTACTATTTAACATTGTTATGTTTTCATGTTTACAAATACAAATATTTAAAAACAGAAAAGTAAAAACAATGTGGATCTTTTGTGATTAAAAGAAAAGGAAACAATATTTTCTCAAACCAAATATGCTCATATAGAAAAATGAAATAAGTTTGCAAGTACAAACAACTCTACCTATGGATGGAGAATAGCAATGCAAGTGCAGCAACAGTCTTTTCACCACCAGACATATGTTCCATGTCGCATAACCGCTTTGTTGGTGGCATAGCAGTGTACTTCATGCTATGTAGAAACGAATCATCATCATTTTCCAAATTTAGGTATGTTGTTCCACCCAGAGGATGTGTGTTGCTCTTTGTAAGTTATTTGTAAATTTTATCTATATTACCAGCTATATGGTTGAAAGCATCCATGAACATATCATATCTGGATTCAACATATAAATAAACATTGGTGTCATCAAAAGACATATGACAAACAATAGCATACTAAAATAGTTAATTTATAAAAGTATACTATACATTATACAATTAAATTAAATTGAATTGAATATACTATACTATACCCTATCTCATGTCAAATCAAAATTCACAAAATTATATACACAGGTTCTGAAATCAAAGGCCATGTAAAAACACAAAGAGCTAACATAATGAGAGACAAATAAACACAACAATAGGAAACAACAAACCTTTTTGGCATCAGGGTCTGCAACCTCTTTAGGGATGTCATCCTATCCCTCTGGTTTCTTATCCTTAGGATCAAGAATAAACTCTTTGTTATCCCAATATTCTGGCTGTGATTGGACAGATTACAATTGGAAATTATGAGTACACAACACAAATAGGGAATCAGACAATTAAATTATTAGAGTAGGTGGAAAAGGTACCTTCTTAGCCTCAGGATCCTTAATTTTCTTTGCAGGAAGAAGATTCTAATCAGTGTATAGGCTACCGGTTTGCTTCTCAACATTATCGATCAGGATGCCGTAGGTTGCATCAGTACGGATGATGAATGTGTAAACATGTGTAAGTTGGTCAGTCTCACATGGAACATCCTTCTCTATCAACTGGTTTGTGTCATTGTAGGTCAAAATAGCACGTACTTTCTTGGTACTTTAACCACAGATATCTGGACCAAACATGATACTAAAATCAACAAATGCAAACAAAAAAAATCAATTATTCTCCATCCCATATGTCTAAGAAAGCATTATCTGCTAAGCAACTTCATGTATCCACCACCACAGTCAAGCTTCTGTTCATGCTTGGCAGAAAATTGGAAGATTTCATTTTGTTCCTTATTTTTGTATAAAAAGTACACACTGTTTTCATTTTGTCCATATTTAAGTGTACAATAATAATAATTTTGATAATACTAATGTAGTAAATCTTGTAGATTGTGATAAAAATAATATGTTTGTGGACCATAGGATGCCAACAAAAATGTTCATACGATATTGACCGCATAGATGACCTATGTACCAGCTAAAACTCACAGCTTTAGTTCAATGTGTATAATACCAAGCAAACTATCATTATGAAGAACCTCACTCGTGGGCAATTAATAAAAATCCATTAAAAATTTTGAATTTTGTAAGAAATAATTCAAAAACATTAAGCGTCATTAGCCACTCTCTAATATGAAAAATTAAGATTTCAGTCTTCTCTCTATTACTATTTATTATAGTGTTAAAATCAAAGTTTTACAGGGACAGAAGCCGGCTTACAAACAGTTAGCACATCTGCTTCTTTTAGAAGAATAGGAAACTCACAAGCCATCACAGGTGGTTCATGCCTGAAACCATAATAGTAAAAGAATCAGTTACAAATTCAACCAAAGCCTAAGAAATAAAGCACCAAGTAGTATTTCAAACCTGTGTAAAAAATGGCTTATCTTTGATTTAACCACATACGAAACTGGCACCATTTCACCATCAACTTGAATCCTTCCATATTTCACTGCATTAACCTACAATCCAAACAAATAACCATATGACTGAATCTACATAGCAACATCATTTCTCCGTATAGTTTAAAAAATATTACAAAAGATTTTTAAGTTTCCGACGGTGTTGACGTACTTTCACTCTCTTTAGGAAGTATTCCAAAACCATTTTATAATGATAGTATTGCTATAGATTCATTCGGAGCAACGAAAAACAATGTTTTTGTTTCTTGCTCAGTAGGAAACTGACGCCCTTTTGAATCAACAGTCGGGAATCAACTGTGATTTGATTTGATAAATTGAATGGCTACATTGGAAACTCAAAAACATTTGAAGGAACATCACTGTATCAAACAAAAAAACCAAACAAACCAACAACTTCCACAAGAAATTGGCTTTGTCTTTCCATATCAGGAGTGTCTGGATTCAGCTTACCTTCAGGGGTTTCTTCAGCATCGATATTCACTGGCGTGTCCCGGATAGAGAAACAGCTCATTTTCTGCAAAATGAATAAAAATATAAATGAGAAACTTAGAACAGAGTTTCCATGCCAGTAGAGTAGATCATATAGCCACATCATTATAAGCACATCATTATAGCCACCGTACCTTTGCTCTTCAATTTTTTTCGCAGTCGCGCAACGCAACCCGGATTTCTCCATCGTCGGGAGGAAGGCCACCACAAACCGTGAGAAATTCCTTCAATGTTTTCTTTTCCTTTTTACCTGAAAGTCATCGATTACGATTCCGGAACGATAGCCTCCCCATGAAAGAGCTTTAATTCGCATCGAGATTCATCGATTAAACGCCATAGCTGTGATATTGATTACATAGCATTAGATAGTTTAGGATTCCACGTTATAGAGAAATTAGGAACTGTTTTTGCATTTGGAAGAGAAAGGGATTTGTGAAACCGCTGTAGAAGAAGATTGAAGGGGGAAGATGGAAAGTTTCGTAACCGTGAAAGAGGATGGGTTTAAGGATAGTTATGAGAATAGTGGAAATTGAAGAACAGAAGGATGTAACTGCCGTAGCACTCAGTATGAAGAAGAGTAGGGGGTGACGTGGAAAATTGTGGAAGATTTTGCTGATGTGGAATGGCTGAGAATTGAGGAAATGGTAGACTCTTCTTATATATATATATATATATATATATATATATATATATATATATATATATATATATATATATATATATATATGGAATGTGTAGTTATATATTCAGAAATGTGATGAAACAAGAAGGGGGATACGAGTGCGGATACAATGTAATGAAACACGTGTTTAACATCATCATTGTAGGCATTGTTGATTCGTGGGATCATGTATATATAATATCCTAAAATGTGTTTACAATAACATATTAATGTTAAAGTAATATGCTATTATAATTCAAATCACGTGATATTCAATTTTTCCACTTGTTTATGCAGACGTTCAACGACAGGACATCTTTCTCTCTCGATGACTTAGAAGATGTCCGTAAATGTTAGGCGTTTATTTCTAATGCGTTGGTTGAAAATGGGGGTGTCCCTATATGATTTTGTCTTTGATGGTTGTAAATACATTTTTATGGCTTAATTTGATATTTTGGGAATATTTTGCTAATATATGAATAATATATAAATTATATATTTTATGTACTGGTTATAATATACCTGATATTTTGTATACATGTTAATTATGAAAAAAAAATATAAAATTGTTATATGTGGAAAAATAAAATAAAATAAAATAAAACAAGGTATTTAATCACAGTTATTATACCAACCATTGCTCTTAGATTCTAATTTTCATTGTTATTTAAGCTAAATTGCAACATTAGGTTTGGTAGATAATTTTTACGAAATATAGGAGAGCATTAGGATTACATGGTCGGCTAAACTCCAAGGTTAATCTACTGTTTCGGAATTTCATCAAGAATTTGATGTTATTATATTATCCAATTTTTATTCAATTCCTTTCAATCATGTTTTGTGTATTCTTGTTTAATTAATCCGAGTTTCATAGAATATGGTTTATTAAATCTAATCGATGCATATTCCTTAACTTCCCATTATAACTTAGCTTATTTGTTAGCTTATCCTGATCTTCAACCGTCATGCTTAATGCGGTATATAGGAATATAAATCACATAGTGTTGATAGAGCTCGTCTAATTGATATTATAATCAAATAAGAATTGAATCCATCTAGGGAATTAGTGGTATGATAATCGATGAATAGTCTGAAATCGCCGAACAATAGATTGATCTGTTAATCATAATTGTAATCGTTTTCTTTATTTTTAACATTCCGAAAATTTAAAACCCCCTTTTTCATTTCTTTCCTTTGGTTAAATTAATTTAGAGTCCTTGCGATACGACTCGAGTGTCGCTTTCTTATTCTACACTTTATTTACTAGTTTTTGATTGGTGTGCGGTAGCGGATCAAATTTCCGCTGTTTCCAGGGACCCACTATTTAACTTAGCCAATATTAGAATCTTATGTTTAGCGATCTTGCATTCTGACCCCACCGATCATGCCAAATCATTAAAAAAATATGAGACACCATCCTATCGAAATCTAATCGTGTCATTTTATTAGAAAAAGTTAGGGATCAAAGTCCCTAAATATGGAACGGGACACCTCTCTAAAAAAACCCTAAATTCCTTGTTTTTCTATTTTATTTATTTGTTGTTTTCATATCTTCAAAAAAATCTAAAAAAACTGAAGAATCTTTATTTTATTTTATACGATTTTTAGTTTGATTTTCAAATTTTTATTTTTATTTTAATTGCTTTTGTTTTTTTTTTCCAATTATTTTTCTCTTTAGGGACATTGTTGATGTTTTTGAAACTGTTACATTATAGTACTTTTTGATTTATTTGATTTTGTGTTGATTTGATTTTGATTTCATTAGTGATTTAATTAGTGATTTAATTAGGCATATTTGATAGTGATATTATGTGATTCTATGTTGATTTGATTCTGATGTTAAAATTTGATAATTATAACATGGCTGGACAAAGAACTTAAGAGAACTCGCTGCACTAAATGTTAATCATAATGAATTTGTATATAATATCCTGAATTTGTTGTACCTTTAGAATTGAATATGATTTAATACATTTGTTGCCAAGGTTTAATGGTCTTGCAAGTGAGGATCCCATAAAGCCTTTAAAAGAATTCCTGGTTGTGTATTCTACACCATTGGGGCCTCAAGGAATCACAGAGAATCATATCAAACTGAGAGCATTCTTTTTCTCACTTCAGGGAGAAGCGAAGGATTCGTTTTACTACCTTCAACCAAACAATGTTACAAGCTAGAACAATTTGAAAAAGTTTTTCATAGAGAAATACTTTCCTGCCTCAAGAGTTGCATGAATAAGAAAGAAATATGTGGTATTAGACAGGTTGACATAGAATTCTTGGCAGAATATTGGGAGAGATTCAAGAAATTAGTTTCAAGTTGTTGTCATCACCAGATCTCTGAGCAGTTACTAACTCAGTATTTCTATGAAGGATTGCTACCTATGGATATAAACATTTTGGGTGCCGCTAGTGGAGGATCATATCAAACTGAGAGCATTCTTTTTTTCACTTCAGGGAGATGCGAAGGATTGGTTTTACTACCTTCAATCAAACACTGTTACAAGAAAGAACAATTTGAAAATTGTTGTACATAGAGAAATACTTTCCTGCCTCAAGAGTTGCATTAATAAGAAAGGAAATGTATGATATTAGACAGGTTGGCAGAATATTGGGAGAGATTCAAGAAATTATTTTCAAATTGACCTCAACACCAAATCAATGGACAATCACTAATCTAGTATTTCTATGAAGGATTGCTACCTATGTACATAAATATTTTGGATGCCACTAGTGGAGGATCACTTGTCGATAAGACCCCAACTGCAGCAAAAAATTTAATAGACAACATGTCACTTAATTTCCAATAATTCACCACCATGAACAACTTTGTGGTTCTGACAAAAGGAGTGGATGAAATTCAAGCTTCTTCTTCTAACGGGGCCCTACAAAGAAGACTTGATGAACTAGCCTCACTTGTTAAACAATTAGCATAAAGTAAAGCTCAAATAGAAAGGTTATGTGGCATTTTCACTTCTCCTAAACACCCAACAAATTCATGTACTACCTTACAAGAGGGTGTAATTACTGACTTCCCTCCAGCGTAAACATTTACAATCCTCAGAGCAACGACCAGTATAGGTACAACATTCTTGATCTATCCACTAATAGGTACCATCCAAACCCTTGGTATGGGAATCCACCCACACAACAACAACCGAGGTCATAACAATAGTTATTGTTACCACTTCCACCTCCATAAAACACTTCACAAGTAGTGACTACTTCCACAGCTTCCAGACCTTCATTGGAGGACCTTGTCAAGCCATTTTCCATACATAATCTCCAATTTCAGCAACAAGATGATTCTAGTATTCAAATTTTGGAGACAAAAATTGGATAGTTGGCCACTTCGATGAATATCATGCAACTTCATGATCAAACCAACTACATGCCCCTAATGTGAGTGAAATTTCCTTTAGATCCGAATAAAAGTGTTGAAGTGGTAGAACAAAAAAAAAATTAAAAAGTTATTGAGCCCATGCTTGATTCTAAATTTTGCTTACCCATATGTGATCCTGAAAGTCTTTGAAATTGCATGTTCTGTTTTGTTCTTATTTTTTCGTTTTTATTCTGTTTTGAATTTTGAAGTCAAAGTTTTGCTCGGAGTGCAAAAGTTCAAGTGAGGGGGAATTTGATCAGTATATTTTAATACACTATATTTTACTTTGTGCTATGATAATTTTATGACTTCTCGCATTATTTTTATTGCTTTTAGTGTGTTTTTATAGTTAAGTTTAAGTTTTCTTTTATTTTATTTTTGTTGTTTATTTTTGGAATAAGTTGTATTTTGATGCTTTTTCACTGTGCATATCTTAACTTGAGCTACGCGAATCTGATTGTTTTGTTCGAATATGCGTTGGAAAGGTAAGACTCTAAGATACATGTTTCATGTTGAAGTCATAAGCCAATTCGGAGTTGAGAGGTGTTAAATGATCAATTTTTGTTCCAGACATAATAAAGATAAATTTGTTAGTTTTGGGTCAAATTTATCCTTTTCAGGCTGGTTGTCTTAGAGTTTATTTTTTATTTTTATTTTTATTTAAGCTAAAACACAAAATTAGCTTTGATAGATAATTTTTACGAAATAAAGGAGAGCATTAGGATTACATGGCCAGCTAAACTCCAAGGTTAATCTACTATTTTAAAATTTTATCAAGACGAACTATCACTTGAGGAACTATTAGAAAAACAAAAGATTTCCCTCTCCAAAAACTTCTATTCCACTCTTCGTGTTTTATGTTTTCAAGATTTTAAGGATCGACTCTAAAAGTCATCTTTCTCCGAAGAGGTTTGGGGTGCTATATCCACCCTAAATGCGTAACACTCCTGAATAAAAACTATAACTAAGAAAGGGATTAAAAATAGTAACAGGGTCGATATATTACCAACAATTGCTAGCAATTAGAGAATGAGAAAGAGATTGGGCAGAGGACGCAAAAGAGTTTTGTGTGGGAGTATATATTAAACTAATTTTGAAAAGTGACGACAAGAGACAGAAAACAACCTCACCAGATCGATCACGAATTTAGGCCGCTCTCACGAAAGAATGAGCATATTACCATTACAAAGGAGTAGACATCTATCCCTTACAAAGAAAGGGGCATCTCGCCTTTATAATATTGGGTATCTCACCCTTACAATACAAGGGAGTCCCACTCTTACACAAGAATGGACATGTCCTCACTAATGGAAAACATCCATGAAAAGACTCTCTCTCTTACAGAATCTCGTCCTTATTGGCTTCATGTTTGAGAGATTGTGTACAATACAACCTTCCCCTTAATAGATCTCTTACTTATAAGTTTCATGTTTGAGGGATTGTGCACAATCCAATCTCTCCCTTAAAGCATCTCGCTCATGCCTTGTGCATGAGGAGCTATGTACAATCCGGCCTCTCCCTTAAAACATCTCGTACTTACAGACCTCATACATGAGGAACTGTATACAATCCTGCCATTTTTCCTTAAACCATCTCACTATAGAGACCTCATGTTTAAGGGATTGTGTAGAGGTCATATAATTTGAGTTGGTACTAAACCCAAATTAGTAGAGTCTGCTTCGATTTCTAACCCGTTCAACACGACATAACCGAGTTACGACAACTAACATGCTACGACGATTAGGCCGGCCCATAATAACATGAAGGTGTTATTTAAATTAGAAAACGTGAGACAATGCATTTATGAACAAATACATATAGCTGCTTGCAAAATTCTCAAATATTACCATTTGAGAACGGCTTAGACGTTTCACAAGGATTTTACACATAAATTTACTATTGTTTATATAGTGTGTCGGTGATTAAACCAATAAATAAATAATATACAAGAGATTCAGTTGTCATATGTATGGGCCGGTTGTTTTTAGGTGATATAAGTGGTTGTACTTATTCTGCATGCATTGTCAAGTTTAGATATATATTTGTTTTATATATTGTTAGAGTTTATGATACTATTATACTATATATCATTTCAATTTATGATACTATAAGAGATTGGTTTTTACAATGGATGTAGTATTTGAACCTTCCCCAACTAACTGGCAGTATTATATATGATCCTACCATCCCAACTTTAGAGGCTCATTTAATGGAATAATTACAAACAACTAACTCAGCCACAAAAACGGTGCTAAACACAATTATCAGCCACCAATAATCTTGGAAATAATACAGGTATAGGTCACTATGTACCATTAATTATCCTCTATACTTTCTTATAGTATATATATTGCATGCTTGTGAGAATTGTAACTCAAGCTAAGTCTTCAAACTTTTCCACTTCTATACCACTTTTGTTCAATTTTCTCAATCATGAGAAAGGCTTTCTTTTTTCCTTTGTTGCTTCTTGTAACATTATTTTATGCTTCTTCTGTTTTAGCAAGAAATGATCCCTCAGGTTTGTCATTTTTGCATATTTGGTAAAAAGGGTACATAGAAATTTATGGTATTAAAGTATATACTTGAAAAAATAACATGCTTAAATTCTTGTGTAGGAAATGAAGTGAACACAGAAGGGAAGCTTGCAAATGAAGGGGTGACAAAGCCCATCCTAGAAGGACCAAATGAAGATGAAAAATTCAAAGGATATTTTTATCTAAAACACAAACTGAAAGGATATTTTCACAAGAAACCAATTTATTATAAGCCTATACCAAAATACATTCCAACCTACAAGCCATTCCACAAACCAATCATAGGTGAAAAACCTATCCCCTCTGCTGTTGAGCCAGAGGCTTTTCTTAAGCATAAGCATTATTTTTTCAAAAAGCCAGTTTATGTTCCAATTTACAAGCCAGTTCCAAAGGTTATTCCAATTTACAAGCCTATTCCAAAGGTGATTCCAGTTTACAAACCAATTCCAAAGGTGATTCCAATTGTTAAGCCAATTCATTAATCAGTTTGTCAGAAAAAATTTAATCTATCCCAAGTGTTCCATAGAATTACCATGCTTGAAAAGTTGTGTGTTCCTTTCAATAAAAGCCTACACCTATCTATATTTCAACTGTGTTAGCATATTCTTATCTTGTGTAATTTTGTTATTTGATTTGAGGAAACATGTCTTGTGTATTTGTAAATGTTTTCACCTCAATAAAGTTTGTCAATTGATCCACATTGCTATTATATTATCTTTATCTTATTATCTATTATTATAATTTATATTATTATGTGTGACAAAAAAAGGAACAATTTTTAGATATTATGGATTTTTCTTGATAGTTAGAAGACATTCCAACATTAGGCAAAAGAAGGTTGTTAGGTGCTTTGTGATTAGTTTCAAAAGATTTTCTTCTTTTACTTTTCAAATTTTACAAGTTTAGGATATCAAAGAGAATTTCCTTATTTTTGCATGCATGGCAAGAGTCAAAACTGATTACCTCTTCTTCGAAATTTGATTGTTCAGAGTCATTCCAAGATGCCATCATGAATTTTTTTCTTGAAGGGAAATTACTTTGGAGTTTTTTTGCATAGAGGACATTCATTTTTGAAGTATCCTATCTTGTTTAACCAGTATTATGTGATTTTAATTTTGCGTATTTCTTTAATTTCTTGTTTTGAAATGCTTTTCGATTTTGATTTCTTCTGAAGACCATTTGTTGGATTCTTCTAGAGATTAAAGATAGATCATCTTTGTCATCAGATAATAGGTTTGTTGAGTCCTCAGCTTTTCTTTCAAGATATAACTTTCAGTAAGCTTACATAGAACACCAAGTTTTTTATATCGCTTGCAAATATATAATTGTTGTAGAAAATGAGTCTTTCAAAGATTTATTACGACTTTACTGTATGGTAGTGAGAGGTTAGTTTGATATCTTTGACAATGTGGGTAGATTTTATATGGATGAAAGTTTGATATCTTATAATGCTTATTTAGATGAAAGTAATACAAGCTCATGGTCATTAGGGTCCATTGAACTGTGATAAAGTGTATTACAAGGGAAAGACTATTTCAAGGTTGTAAAGTACTAGAACATTCTTTAGTAACAAATACCTTAGTAGGTTGATTCTAAGTTGTGACCACTCAATGGATCATGGCTATAAATCATTCTTTGGATATGGATTCCATCATTTGTCTCAAAGGATCGTTATATGGACCCCTCGTATCTGAGTAAATAGAAATTTTTTTGGATTATCTGATGCCAAATTTATGGTATTGTTGTTAGAACATACAAATCAAATTAAGGTTTATCAATGGAGAAAATGAACAATTGAAGAAGATGAAGATCAAAGAAGTTGAGAGAGAGAATAAGAGAAAGAGAATAATTGAGGGTGAGTGATCAAAATGGCATTAACAAAACATAGGAGTAGTGAGCCCCTTATATAGTACAAGTTACAAAATGATTGGAACTAACAAAATAGTCAAAACAGAAAATAAAAAACAGCTCAGCTTCAGTGTAACCGGTTACGCTACTACAACAACACTTCTGTTTCTGTTATCGGACCTGTAACCGGTTACGCCAATTGAAGTGACAAAAACAGCAGTTTCAACACACCACCTCACTTCAGTTGGTCCAAGTCAAGCATGCTCAAGCTCATCTTCAACCTCTTGAATACTTCATTTGTCACCCCCTTGGTCAACAAATCAGCCACTTGGTCTTCGCTTCGACGATATCCCAATCGTAAATTTCCATCGCTCACTAATTCCCTAAAGTAATGAAACCGCATCTCTATATGCTTGCTCCTTCCATGTGCAATCGGATTCTTCGCAAGATTAATAGCAGAAACATTATCAACTAGGAGTGTAATAGCCTCACCCTAATTGCTACTAAGCTCCTTCAATAGATTCATAAGCCACATGGCTTGACAAGCACACAACGATGCCGCAATATATTCATTTTCACATTATGGTGGTGGTTCGGCTCTATCTTGGGTATCTACTTTTCAAGTTTTGGCTTAATTCTTTCATCAACCATCTTAAAGGCTAACCTTTCCCTCTTAATGCTAATGATTTCCCTAGTTTCATGATCCTCTAATTTTCTCTTTTTATGTAGGACCTTAGACAAAGGTGCATTAGAGTGAATATTTTCAAATGCCTCCACATACCTTTTCGATTGGGAGACTACCTCAGCTTCCACAAACCTTGTGGGAAAGAAATCGGTGGGTTGTAGGGAGAAGTATTAACATAAGGTGTTTCCTTATCTACCTCTTCTACAACATCCCTTTCGGGTGGCACTACTACAGAAAACTCATTTAATAAATTTGTTATGTAGCGTGTGGTTGTATATTCGGTACTTGCAATCACGGTCCAGTGACCATCTTAGTAAATTGGAAAGCGCACGCCTTATAACAACGGTTATTCATATTAACTGTTGTGATATTTCATATTTATAAATGTGGAATTTTCACACCAGAATCAACACTAAATCAAAATTCAACTATTTCATTTTATAACAAAGTAAATATTAAACATAAAGGAGATAAAAAAACATAACATCTTCAAATTTCCAAAAAAAAATCTCTCCGACTTCAGTTTGTTCTTCTTTTTTGAATCTGTATATATAACCTTTAAATACCCAACATATTCCAACTCTGGCATTATAAATTTCCAGGACGCACCTTTTATTGAAACTAATCATGGAATAGGAATCAATTCTGAAGTTCATCTAGTTTGTGAAGCAATGAAAAAAAAATATAAGGAGGAAGAAGCTTACACAACATCTTCATACTTCTTATTTTTCTTCTCATTGTATCTCAAACTAGATAAAGTTTGCTGCTACTGTTGTTTCTTTATTAACTAAAATGTGTTGTTCTTGTTGAGTCCTACAATAACCATGAAAATTATCAACATGTGAAAATGCAAACTCATTTATCAACAGAGTATGAAAAACATCTTGTTTATGAAGCTATGAAGAAGAAGTACAAGGTGGATGAATTTTACATCAAAGCTTCATGCTTCTTGTAGTTTTTTCCATAACTACACAAACAATATGTACCATAGCCAAAGTATGGTCTTTGTTAAGGTAGTGAAGATGAATTTGAAAAAATGAGAACAATTAATCAACAAAAAAAATGCAACAAACGAGATAATGGGGAACTATATATAAGATGTAAGAAGAAGAATACCTTAACTTATGAAGCACACGATTCACAGCTAATAATAAAGAAGAAGAGAAAAAATGGGTGCTAGAGTTTCACAGTGAAGGAAACAACACCGCTGTTAATAAGTGAGAGTTAATTCACTTATATATGGATAAATTATTTTGCAACTGTTATCTATCAACCGTATTGATAAGTGTCTATTTATTATAAATATATCACAACAACTTACCTACCGTAGTCATATCCCTTTAAGTTTTTTTTATATAAGAATAAACAAAAAAGAAAAGCTTGATGATTTTACCACGGCTGGCTACTCAACCGTTGTCATATACAATTAATTTTTAATCAAAAATAATAGGGTAGCGCCTTATTTTAGAGATGTCACCACGGTGTAGTGAAGAACCGTGGTGACCATGGCGTTGTTGTTTACGTGTTTTTTAGTAGTGTGGTGTCGATGGAGTTTTCTCAATCTCTATTATTTCTCACCAGAACTCTCCTCGACCTCATTATCATTCTCCTTAGAATTTTCGATTTGTTCTTCACTAGAGGTATATGTGCAAGCAGGGAGATTTGAGTCTCCAATGCATTGTTGTGAGTTGCGGGGGATTCGACCACAGTGTTCAGCAGCCTATGGTTTTCGTTATTATGGAGACTTTGTTTTCTAAATTCTTTGTCTTGGACAAATTGGGTCCCCACAAAGCGTTCCATCATAGATTCTAGTTTAGAAAAAGTTTGCGTCTTGATGAAATTCTCCAATAACATTCAGAGGTCATATTTATGGGAATCTTGTGGTTCCTCAAAATACTGAGAGTGGTAATCACAGAGAACATTTGGGTGATCCATCTACCTAGGAATATAGAAATACAAACAAGAGTGCCTTAGTCTATACGGTGCAACAACAGAGTTACGATATTGACTAAATTGGTCCCCGACAACAGCGCCAAAAATTTGATGCATCCGCAAGTGAACGGAAATATCAAAATAATATAAGAGATTGTCGAATCCACAGGGACCAATAGTCAACCTACTGCTATCTATAATTGCTATGTAAATCTAAGGCTATCGGTAAGAGTTTTTGATTGAAAATGGAATAAAATAAACTAATTATAATTAATTTAAATGAAGACCGGAATGTGATTCCCAGTATTTCTCTGGGACTCAGTAAACTATTGGCATAGCTTATATTTTAAAATCACTTTTCAAAAGGAAGATATTTGTTTAAAAACATTAGTCGTAACTCTCATTTTGTTGACCTCTACTATATTTTAAGACCGCGGGGATTTTACTCTCGTTCACCCATTTAAGTTAAGGAATACTTTTTGAAAACCAAACAAATCCTAATTAATTCTAAAGTGCTCTCGTTGTGTTTAGAAATTAATGTCCTATTTTTACTATCTGGTACAAGCCTCACACTCTCTCTCTATTGGTTTGAAAACTTAGTGTTTTCATCATCACGTAAACCATTTAGAAATATTTAATTAAAAATAGAACCAGAAAAATAGATTAAAAAATAAGGTTTTTATGCCAATTTAATACCGAGACCCGCCAGAACGACGGTCCTCATATACCGAACTCTAAAAATTTAGCCGGACATGATTGCATAATAGACGATTTTGGGTTTTTGAATTAAATAAAGAAATAATAGACATTTTTATATAATTAAAAGTGATGTTTGCAAAATAAAATAAAATAAAGCGGTAAAAGCTTAAAGTTATAACAATGGCGGAAAAATCAAGCATGAGGTAAATGGTGGAAAATAAAGGCGTAAAGTAAGTGAGCCGGAAGGTAAAAGCTAAAATATTAAATTTTATTAAAGACTTCAAATGATGGCAAGATTGATCTAAGCGTTACACAAATTATAGGCCTAAACACTAATGGTGTGGTAGTTCCCCGATGTGGGAAAGCTGCCATATTTACAATGCTGATTTATGCCTAAAACTATGAAAGAATAAATTGTACTAAACTCGTATAAAACTTGGACACCTTTTTTTCCAATCCAAAGTGGCAATATAGTGATCCCTTATTCAAATTCAAACTTCTCGTCGAATGCAACTTCAATATTGCTTTCGTCGAAATCGTAACTCCAAAACTTAGAAAATATTTCTAAGTCCTTTCCAATAGCTTCCTCTCATGCAAGGATGACTTCGATTAGAATTTTCCAACAACTTCCTGTCGAATCCTAGAATATCGTCAAAAATAGTTCCTTTTTTACTCATCATATTAAATCAATTTTGGTGTTGAAAACTTCCAGCTAACAGTAATGCAGGTAGTCGAGTAGATTTTGATGTTGTCATAATTTGAATAAGCTATAGTAGAATGAAGATTGGTAGAGCAACGGTGAAGAGACAAAGGTCTTCACAAGAATTCAAGAGAATCAAATGTAGATTCCCACATACAACATCATTGTTCCGAGGGGGAACAATAATTATGTAATGTCGAGGGAAAGATCTTTTCCAGTGTTGCGGCGAGCGTTTCTGATGCAGCAGAGCAGGGAAGATCTGTAACGTTTGCACTCTAACTCCCAAGTCAGTGAAATCGTATGAAAATAGTTTGAGGGTGAGAGTGAGATAATACCTAAAATGGCATTGTCGCTGGGCTTATATATGGTAGATGGCTAAAACTACTTGTGTCTGATTCAAGGTAAGATTCAGGGAACCGTCTAATCAGATCTAACGACAAATGATAAACTAGTGATTGGGATCAGGCGTTCGGCTTTTAACAAGGTCTGACCTGTTCCACTATTTGTTACGTGGATATTTTGGATTAAACTTTACAACTGGGTCTTCCTCCTTAGACATCCAAAACACTTATATTCAGAAAAACCCTCATGAATTACTGTTTTTTAAGATATTTATGGATTTCACCATGTAAGATAATCATTTTTCCTGCATTTTGATCAAACTTCCATGTCTTTTGTGTTTAGGTGATATAAGTGGTTGTAAACATGTGTGTACTTCATTGTCAAGATAAGATATACTTTGTTGTACATATGGTTAGATTTAATGATGTCACACAAGACACTTCAAGACTTTGGTTTGTTATAACTAACTAATCATTCAGTTTCAAAACAATAAGGATTAAGGATTTTCACGTAGACTAAGAAAAACTAATAATGAATAAATAAGAAAAATAATTTATTAAAATGGTTCTTAATAGTTATTGACTATTAACAATTTATTTTGAATCCTAGCATCTGTGTGTGACCCACAAACATGTATTATTTTCTAAGTGCAGTTTGTTTTGGTGCATGCAATTAACACTCTAGTCAATGAACCTTCCCTAACAAAGTGACAGTATTATAGATGATCCTACCATCCCAACTTTAGAGGCTCAATTAATGGAGTAATTACAAACAACTGACTCAGCCACAAAAACGGTGCTAAACACAATTATCAGCCACCAATAATCTTGGAAATAATACAGGTATAGGTCACTTATGTATCATTAATTATCCTCTATACTAGTAGCTTATAGTATAAATAATGCATGTTTATGAGAATTGTAACTCAATCTTCCCTATTCAGCTTCCACTTCTAAACCACTTTTGTTGATTTTTTCAATCATGAGAAAGGCTTTATTTGTTCCTTTGTTGCTTCTTGTAACATTATTTTATGCTACTTCTGTTGTAGCAAGAAATGATCCCTCAGGTTTGTCATTTTCGCATATTTAGTAAAAAGAATTGATAGAAATTTATATGACTTGAAAGAAATATATAATTTGTTGTCACTTGTGATACTAATTTTGAATTTCTTGTGTAGGGACTGAACTGAACTCAGAAGTGAAGCATGCAAATGAAGAGGTGGCAAAGCCAAGCCTAGAAGGACCAAACGAAGATGAAAAATTCAAAGGATATTTTTATCTAAAACACAAACTCAAAGGATATTTTCACAAGAAACCAATTTATTATAAGCCTATACCAAAATACATTCCAACCTATAAGCCATTCCACAAACCAACCATAGTGGAAAAACCTATCCCTTCTGTTGTTGAGCAAGAGGCATTTCTTAAGCATAAGCACTATTTCTTCAAAAAGCCTATTGTTCCCATTGTTAAACCTGTTTATGTTCCAATTTACAAGCCAGTTCCAAAGGTTATTCCAATTTACAAGCCTATTCCAAAGGTTGTTCCAATTTACAAACCTATTCCTAAGGTGATTCCAATTGTTAAGCCAATTCATTAATCAGTTTGAGTGAAGAAATTAATCTATCCCAAGTGTTTCATGGAAGTACCATGATTGAAAACTTAGTTGTTGAATTCCTTAAAGCTTTTACATATAAATAGCTTAACCTAGCTATATCTCAACACAATTTCAATTGTGTTTTCCATTATCTATCCTATTTCTCTTGTGTAACTTTATTTTTATTTTGAGAAAACTTATCTTGTGTTGTGTATTAGCTAATGTTTTCACCTTAATAAAATTCTCAATTGCAAATTGTCATTGATATATATAATCTCTGTATATTTATTTTATCTTTTATATTAGTGTGTGTGACAAGAAATAAACATATTTTAGATTTCTTATGTAATATGAAGTTATGTACATAGATAGTACATGGTTGAAAGCCAGACTTCACCAACCATTGAATTTGAATTTGATCTAATTTATACATACAAAATATAATTTATTATTAATCAATTTTGAATTTGGGTTTTTATCAATGATACGTCCAACACTATTGAATTTGATGTGTGAATATAAATTATGAATGATATGTGATTTGATCGATACGTCTTAATATTATATTAGAATTAAAGTTTGACTTAACTCATTCTTAAAACCGTCTTTATCTTTAAGCAAGTAATGTGAGATTTAGATTTTTCACAATAAAATAACATCTTCTTTCAATCAATTATATACTCTTGTACTCTAGCACATTTCTCGTCCTCGTACTCAGGATCAACGCGGAAGACGTGGATGCGGGGGAAGTAGGAGATGATTCAGCTCTGAAACACAAACACGATAATGTATTAAAATTAAATACGAAACATAAATAAATGTGAAACAATTAAAATGAAACGTACCGTTAGTAGTGTGCAGGATCCGGTCAACTGCCTGGTCCTCCAGTTGGAGGCCTCATTCAACTTCTGGTATAGGTATACCAGAGTAGCCGACCCCCAGTTCCACTGGTGAACGGTAGTCAAGTCCATGAAGTAGCGGAGGTAGGTCACGTCGACATATCTTGCACTCTTGTCCACAAAGATTGCAGCGCCTACTACAAACATGAACCAGCACCGGAGAGCGCAGGCACGATGATACTCCACAAATAGGGCGTTATCCGTCTCCTCGGATTCGGCCGCCGCCACCAGGTGGTTCTCAAAATACGCGCTCAGTATGGTGAACCGGATATGAGGCCCATTTGTCGTCTCGCACTCATAGTCAGCCATATCTGGCTCCATACCCAGATAGAGCGCCATCCACTCACTGGCTTCGATCCTCTGGATCCGGGAATGGTCCAGCAGCATCCCCCTAATCGGCAAGTGGAGAAGACACTGCACATCGTGCAAGGTGATCGTCATCTCCCCAACCGGTAAGTGGAAAGAAGACGTCTCCCTGTACCACCTCTCCACAAAGGCCCCCTGCATGCAGTGGCTGATGGTGGTATACCTCGTCATGCACAGGCCACCTAGCCCTAAAGCTCTCACCGCGTCGTTAAACCACTGCGCCTCTGGTTTAAAGAGACTGAAAATCTTCCGGGCGTGGTTCGCCTGTTTTAGAGTTTGTCTCTCCTTTTACAACAAAAACAAATAAAAAACCCTGTTAATTAGACCGTTAAGAAAATGTTGAATAAACAACTAAATTAAAAACGGTTAAATAATAAAGTCGTGCAAATTATAAAAAATATCTCTCCCCCCAGATACACCGAGCGACGTGCTCGTGGTAGGTAATCAGCAAGGTCGTGTCACTGGGCCCTCCCGGGTAGCCCTCCTCCTCCTCCTCCCCGTGTGGAGGGTCAACGTCTGGTACCTCCTCCGCCTCGTGGTATGTAACTTCCTCCTCCTCCTCTCGTACCTCCTGCTGGCAGGAAGAAGAGACCCGAGCCAGACGACTCCTGGATCCTGATGCAGAAGTACCCTCGTCCATCTGCACGGGTACTCGCACACGACGACCCCGTCCCTGCGTCAACGCCAGCTGTGCCGCCCGCTCGCGTCTAGCCGACGCTGTCTGGGTCTCTCTACCCTGTCTGATGCGTGTTGGGTTGCCTGCCATGTTCCTGAAAATAATTGAAATCAATAAGAATGCGAAACAATTGAAAAAACAAAAATAAATAAATTCTGGACCACTTCGGAAGTTCATTTCCGAAACTGGGAATGGAGGTGTTTTCGGAAATGAACTTCCGAAACACCCCTGCGAAGCAATTTCTGCAACTTCCATGGCAGACCCCAAAATCCAACATCAAAACTAATTTTAATCATTCTAAACAACCTAAATAGCAGTACCAACCTACCCCAATATAATTTTTGCAATTTCTAAACACCCTAATAGAGATATGAATCATAGATCTAAAAATTGAAAAAATTGAAAAACTTACCAATTGAAGAGATTGAGAAGATTTAGGTTGATATTGGGTAGCCTTTGGCAATCTCTGACTAGTTTACACACTTGCTTTTGCAGAAATTTTGAAGAGAGGAAGTTTGAAGAAAATTTAGGGTAAAATGAATGGGGGAGGGGGCTGTTTTGCTTAATCTGCAAAACGCGCAGTATTTCGGGAATGCATTTCCGAAATGTTGTTTTCGGAAATGCATTTACGAAATAAGACAAATTTTGAAAAAAAAAAAAAAAAGCGCTTTCGGAGATGCATCTCCGAAAACACCATTTTTTTGCATTTCGGAAATACATTTCCGAAGTAAGGGGTATTTTGGGTTTTTCACCAGAGGTGGGTAAATAAATTTTCTAATTAATTTGGTTTCTTCCGCATTATGCCTTGGATTGCCTCATATGGTACTTTATTTTAAAAAGCATTTAAATCATTTCTTCTCAATTGAAGGGGCTTTATTCTTGCTCGATCGATCCTTTTCCTGATTAAATAAACGGCGAGAAATAATTAAAAAATGAAAAATACTCTAACGCTCAAGTTAATAGTTGATTGAGGTAGGTAAAGAAACAATCATAGTGTATACATGATTTCAGTGGCGGAGCTAGAATTTTTTTTAAGCCTGGGCAAGTTTCAAACAGGCACCTTCATGTCCGTCTGTCTTTGTTATGGCGTTAATTTGTGAAAATATTAACGATATTTTTTTAGCGTAAATTTAATTTTAATATAAACTATTTATATGATAAAATACGTGATATATATATATATATATATATATATATATATATATATATATAAAAATTATATTTATAATATGTGATAAAGTATTAGTCTAATATAGTCATATATAATAGATCTTAATAATCAAAGTTCAAATTCTATAAAAATATATAATTTAAAATATATCATGTTTGAAAAGAAAAATAAATATGTTATTTGTAAAGCTATCAGTAAAATATATCAATCAACCGAATCATAAAAAGTATAAATTAAATAATCAAGAAGTGTGTCCCTCAATTTACTAAACAAATAAAAATTAACATTAACTATATCTTATTGTTCCATATAAAGGTAAAACATAAAAACAGTAGTAAACAATATCTCTCATTTCAAAAAAAAAAATTGAACTAAATTTATTAATGAGCAATTAAGTGTTAATTTTGATGTTAATCTTTCTCTCTCTCTACCACCGTCCTATTCAACCATTTACTTTTAACCACATTTGTTTCATCACTAGCCTAGAGGTAACACTTTAATCTTTTCTTTCTTTTCATCTCTCTCACACAAATAAACCAACAACCCCTTCATCATCTTCAAGAAACCAAAACCAGAAACCCAGCCCACCCCCATAACTGTTGTTATAACCACTCCAAGCAAAACATCTAACAGCACTAAAAACAACAAAAAAAAGGTAGCAACAACACTATTAAACAACACTATTAAGAATCATAAAAATTAAGGTGTGTTTGTTTGCGAGATGTGGAAGCGTAGTCGGCGGAGCCTGGGCAGCTGCCCAACCTAGCCGGGAGCTGGCTCCGCCTATGCATGATTTGACACATGTCATCTCCATTTATAGCAATTCTGTTAGAAATTTACTGACCCTTTTTCATTAGTCTCCATTCAAAGCATTCATGTTTCTAGATGTCGAGATATGGCTCCTTTTGTAATATAACAATTTATATCATAGTTTATACTCGTGACTCTGGTGCTTTTCTAGGGAAGGTTTCTGCTTTCTCCTAAAGTCTTGGAACGTTCCAATTGATGACATACTTATGACATCCTTGTCACGACATCACCTTTATCATTAATTTTTAAACTTCTATGGTTTATACGATTTTTCTCTTGTGGAGCCGAAACCGGTATGTGCTAGCCATGATTCATATCCATGAACATTTGAAATGTTAGGTTGTTTTTAATTTGTTTTTAGTTTACGTTGATCGTGGTAAGAAAATATACCGACATAACTCATTTAGCATAAGTACATTAATTCTTTGAAATATAGGGTATTTTTGGATAAACAACTTCTTATTAAAATAATAGCTTATGAATAAATTTATATAAATTATTTTTAAGAAAAAAGATAAAATTAAATTTAAATTGATTTTATTTATGCTAGAAATTATTTTCAAAAACTATTTTGAAAAGTTAATAACAATAAGGAAAAAAATATATGAAAGATGTCATAAGTTATTTTGATAAAGTCTTTAAAAAATCATAAAATTAATGTTAATAAATAAGTTAAAATAAGTCAATTCAAACGTACTCATAATATAGTTAGCTATTAAATAATATAGTTTTTAAAAATTATAATAATTAAACTTATTTGTGTAATTTGTTAAACTATATATATATATATATATATATATATATATATATATATATATATATATATATATATATATATATATATATATATATATATATTCTTTTACTATGTTATTTTAATATAAATATTACTTGTATATTTGCTTTAAAAAAATACAATGAGGCTAATGGGCGAGTCCCTTAAGTAAAATTTGAAGTGGGTCCCTCAAATAAGATTGACACTACTATAAATAATATATTTCATAACGAAGTTTTCATCTCAGTCAAAAAAAAAACTGAGATATTATGTCAAGACGCACCATGTTTTATTTTTTATCAAAAAAACAACATATTCCCTCGATTTTTGATATAACCGAAGGGAAAACCAACTCAGGACATGCTTCGAATATCAGCTAGTGCAGTTTATGTTTATATTTGTTTATAAGTGAAAACTAAATGATCTATCCCTTCGATTTCTTTAATACCCAAGGGATAAAATAACAAGATTTTACTATAAAAACAATCGTTAAACAGATTTTACCTTAATCTAAACTTATATGTTGTCTCCCCAAACTAGTTCACATAATTCTTTGGGATGGATTGCAAGACAGAAAAATCTTCAATGTATTTCTATTCTTGAACAAAATATTTTTTCTGCCCTTGCAATCTATCTCACATAATGGTGTTGATGTTGTATTTTTGGAACTACTCTTTGTTAAAGAATATTGAAAAAGTTCCCTATGATAGATTGTAAGTGCCGAAAATTATTCTTGCTTCCAGGTTAAACAAAAAAAGTTATTCAACCTTTGAAAAGTTATATGCAACAAAATCTGGAATTTCAACAATGATGATGAATTTGTATTTTTTTAATATTCAGTGTAAACAATGTAATATTTTTAAAAATATTTATATTATTCACCTCAGTCAATGTTCTTCTAAAACCGAGAGGCTTACTTATTTTATTTTATTTTCCTATTCAAAAATGAAAATATATTTCCCCTGGATTTTTTTAATTAAAACCAAGGAAATATGTTACACAACTACAACAACAATTATCTACCCTACATTCTAAAAGGAACAACACTCAACATATTGTCAAGACATTAATCCAAAACATAATATCTACATCCACCACTATATTTCTTTCTTGTGAAAGAATTTGCCTTGATAACATTTGTTCAAGATAATGAAATTTTCGAAGTTAAAGAAGCTTGAAAAAGTTCTCTATGATAGATTACAACACAAAATGTATCCAACAAGATACCCTTCTGAGCTATACATCATGTATGCTTTAGAGCTTTCAGAGTATCCTAAAAAGATACCCTTCTGAGCTTTAGCATCGAATTTCCTCAAATAGTCTTTGTTGTTTAGTATATAACAAATACAACTAAACTGATGAAAATAAGATATGCTTGGCGTTCTTCCCTTAAATAGCTCATATGATGTTGTGTTTTGAAAAGGTCTGATGTAGATTCTATTCTAAATATAACACGAGGTATTAATAGCTTATGCATACAAGTATTTTGGAAGACGTTTCTCGTGGATTCTAGCCATTTCTTGTAAGGATATGTTCTTTGTTTCTACAACCCCATTTTGCTGTGGAGTTCTAGGAAAGTCGAACTCATGAATAATTCCATGCTTCTCATAGAAGATTTCAAATGGCTCATTTTCAAATTCTCCAATATGATCACTTATGACTTTAAGGATTTTTAATTCCTTTTCATATTATTGTGTGAAAAATATGCTAAATACTCCCTACGATTCATCTTTAGATTTAAGGAATTTAACCCAAATCCATCTGTTGTATTCATCAACATTAACCAATTCATATTTCTTTCCATTGATTGAGACAGTCCCAACAGGACTAAATAAAATCAATGTGAAGCAATTCTAGAGGTCTGGAGATAGAAACCATGTTTTTAGATTTGAAAGAAGTTTTACTAATATTTTCTATTTGACATCCACACAGAGCATTGAGTTATAATCAAGATCTGGCAAACCCTTTAACGAGCTTCTACTTGAAAAGTTTAGAGATTAATCTTCATTTAGCATGACTTTACCTTTTGCGTCAGATCCATTTTTCATTAGTCCCTGACATTAGGCAAAAGTATTTATTATCATACTAACTAAAGTTGACTAATTATACATTCAAAAGTATTTATTTCAAATATTTTTCGTGTTATAAATTTTTGAGTTTATTATAAAAATATCGCTAGTCTAGTATTTATAATTGAACACTATTAATACTACTCCCTCTTTTTTACAAAGACGGACATTTTAATAAATAAATTTTGTTTCAAAATGAATATCATTATCACTTTTTAATGTAGTAATGATTGCTTTTTTTTCAATCATATCATTTAATTATTAATTGTACACTATTTTTAATACATTTATAAGATTAATTTAGTAAATATGCAACGTCCTATAATAATATTATTATATTATTTAATCTACGTATAAAAACCTTAAACCTTAAACGACATTTATTTTAAAATGGATAGAATATATTTATTTATATTATTATAAAAATTAATTTTCATAAACAAATTTCTTTTTTCAAATATTTTTACATTTTCTTATTCTACCCTATCAATCTAACTCAAATGGTTTTGTTTGGGTTTTATGACACAAATTTCAAACCGAAACAAACCGACCCGCCGGAACTTTCATTTGATAATATTTTCTTTTTGGCGAAAAAAACTTGAAAACAATGTTACACTGCGTTGACTTAACATCCCTTTCATTAATTCTCTTCCATTGTCATCATCATTTTACTTTTCAACTAATCTTAATGCCTCCTCGATCGGTCAAAGTTGCAGTCATCGGAGCCGGAGTCTCCGGCCTCATCGCCGCCAAGGAGCTTCACCAGCAAGGCCACACCGTCACCATTTTCGAGAAAAACAACCGCATCGGAGGAACCTGGGTATACGACCCCAAAACAGATTCCGATCCTCTCAGCATAAACCCAACCCGAGAAATCATTCACAGCAGCCTCTACCACTCTCTCCGCACCAATCTTCCTAGGCAAGTGATGGGATTCCTAGATTACCCTTTCTCCAAGCGAGAATCCGGTGACCCGAGAACTTTCCCGGGTCACGAGGAAGTGCTCCGTTTTCTGGAGGATTTTGCGGGGGAGTTTGGGATTCATGGGTTGACCCGATTTGAAACGGAGGTAGTAAAAGTCGAGAGGAAAGAGAAAGAGAACGAGTGGGTGGTTGAGTCGAGAGTGAGTCGAGGAAGTGACTCGGTGAGTCGAGAAGTGTTTGAAGCGGTTGTGGTTTGTTCGGGTCATTTTGTTGAACCGAAACTTGGAGTGGTTCCTGGAATTGAGAATTGGCGGAGGTTTCAAATGCATTCTCATAATTATAGAGTGCCTCATTCTTTCAAAGATCAGGTACATCAATTTTCATAATTTTGAAAGATGATTTTGATTATTAAATGAACACTTTTTTAATTGATGATTTGTATTTAATAATAATAGGTTGTGGTTTTAATTGGGCTAGGACCTAGTTCATTTGACATCTCAAGAGATATTGCAGATGTAGCAAAGGAAGTTCATGTTGCAACAAAACCGAATCCAAAATTGAATGATATCAAGTTTGAAAAAATTCGCAATATATCTTTCCATACTTTGGTATGTATTTTTGTTGTTGTTGTTGTCTCTATAACTGCGCTTTTTGAGTTAGATGTGAAATACAACGAGTTTGATAACCCTAGTCGCTCGTGTGTGTGATTGCAAAAGTATGTGTGCGTCTGCTAACACAATGAGGATGATGACATTGCTCGTGTGTGTGATTGCATTTTGCAATCACACACGCGAGCGAGCAGGGTTGTCATCCTCATTGTATTATGTTGTGATAGACGCACACTCTTGCGATCACACGCGTGGGTAAGTCATCATCCTCATTCTATTTCACAAGTAAAAATGTAATTTTACTAAGCTCTTAATGAATTTAAATTAATTTAGTAATTACATGATAGATATTACGTTAGTAACACTTTTAGTATTGGTTATAGTTCTTATTCTGTTTAATTTTTTTTAGATTGAATGTGTACATGAAGATGGCTTGGTTACCTTTGAAGATGGATTCTCTATTTATGCAGATGCCATAATTCACTGCACAGGGTACTATGAATTTCTGACATTTTTCACCTTCTATATATTTTTATTTGTTTTTATTACAAAAAGTTTAACGAAAATGAGTTTGAGCCTCAACGCTCAAAGAGCTACTAACGAGGTTCTCACATCAGCTGATAGATATGAATCTTGATTCTTGTGGGAATTGAGCTGACATATTTACCGACTAGACCAACTTATGTTGACTCCACGTATTTTTTTATCACCTGCTAAATTTTTAATTGATATAATATCTACGGAATTCATGATTTTTGAGGCATATAAATTAATAATTTGACAGGTACAAATACCACATTCCTTTCCTAGAAACCAATGGAATAGTAACCATTGAAGATAATCGCGTCGGTCCACTGTACAAACACGTTTTTCCTCCTTCACTGGCTCCATGGCTCTCTTTCATTGGTTTAACATATCGAGTTAATACAGTTTATTTTAATGGAAATTTATTTTAATTTTTAGATAGTTAATTGAAATAATTGTAGCTGATTATAATTAACTTGTCGTTGCCAGGAAACAATTTTCAATGTTCTTGAGTTACAAGCCAAGTGGGTTGCAAGAGTTTTATCTGGCAAGATTCTTTTACCTACGGAAGAAGAGATGACGGAGTCTGTTAAAAAACTTTATCAGTTCCTCGAGGAAAATGCGTTGCCGAAACGTCACACTCATTCACTTAGTCCCTTTCAGGTACGTGCAGACAACCTTCAAACTATGAAACCTAAATTTTATCGACGATATCGTAATCTTGATGTATGATGAACATGGAAGACTGATACTTTACAATATCTCGATCAGGCTGACTACAAACAATGGTTAGTGGCAGAGATTGGGTTGCCTCTGTTTGTCCCTAAACAAGAATCAACTAACTCAAGGAAACAAGCGATATTCAAGCAATTACGCAACAACAAGTTTTGAAAAACGGACAAATGTATGACTCAAATGCAAAACGGTACACACAAAGTAAATACTTACCACTAAACTAGGACGATTACATAAACACGAAACAAACACAAAGTACAAATAATATACCAAACATTCTAAAACAATACAAGTTCACAAATGAATCACACCTAGCAAAACGGAATCATCGGTAGATGACCAACACACAAAATGAGGTAATTTCACTCACCCACAATCTTGCAAACAATAGACAAAATTATGCATTCATCTCAAAAAATTCACATCGACACATGAAAACATAAATCACAAGGGCTTTTCAAGGTTGTAATGTGGTCGGGAAAACAAAAAGGGATGATTCCTAAAGCTAATTGAAACAAAAACTTGCCTAATTCTAAGGGAGATATAACTTCCACAAAGTTTCAAACAATACAATTTCAATCCACTTCTTCCTTCACACCAAGTGTTACACCAAACACACCACTTATTAACACAATTTATTCCAGACTCTTTTTGTCTTACTATTTTTCAAAGCTTTTCCTCTTTTTTCTTTCTTTTTATTTTTCTTTTTTTTTTTCTTTTCTTTTCCTCAACACATACTCAACCAACCAAACAAGCACATAATCAATGCTCTTCCCAACTTGAATTCAACCAACGTTATACAATGAATACTCCCAACTTTCTAAGGCAAGGTAAAAACTCATACAACAACAAGAGGTTGAGGGTTCAAGAAAAAAAACAACAATCAAAATCCACCAAAAAGCGAACTAATTCTCAAGTTCAAAAAGAGAAATGGATAATGACAAAAAGCTCAAAGGGGTTAACAAAAGATCACACACTCACAAGGTGAAATGAATATATGGCTAAGGTAGTTGTGCTCAAAATCAAACAAAATGCCTTGATCATTTTCATGCTTTCACAAAGTCAATACAAACAAAAGATTTAACATAATAAAATCCAGTTAAAACAAGAGTTGTGGTCTCCAGCATATGTAAATAATGGAAAGCTACCTCACAAAAAAGGCGGGAACTAAAGTGATTCACAAATGAACAAGTATACAAAAGAATGAATGGCATAAAAGTTGTAAAAAGCCTAAGTATCATGAATATGCTAAAGTCTAGAAAGCGATAAACACATACCTTGAACGTGTACAAAACTTTAACAAAATCATTACCATACACTCGCAAGTCGAAACGATCAAACTTGGAAAGTCACCTCAAATTCCTCAAGCTACTCAAAACAAGCTCAAAGACAAACACACAACTATTAATATACACAAACTAAAAAGAATAAACATGCTTGTTTTACGTCGTAAGCTCGACGCCTGTTATTTAAGAACGTTCCTCCAAGTCACTTCCACCCGGTTATTCCTAACCACACACAAGCAAACGTGAAAGGAACCAAACAATGATATAACAAATTGACAAATATAGAAAACGTGTGCAAGTATAGTAAACATATACAAGTATCAATATAAATAAGTGAGAATATACAATATGTGTGCTATATACAAAACTCAACACTAAAGAAACTATCGCAATGCGAATTCAATAAAACACCAATCCCCGGCAACGGCGCCATTTTGTTGAAGCGGTAAAGCGGCAAGCAACAAAAGATTTGGAAATATTTATCCGGGAATTATCGTGTCCACAGAGATTGGTGATACCGAACTGCCGTTCGACGGATTCTTAGCTCTTGAGTTTGGGTTAAATGGGTTTAAAGTAAACAGGAAAAATATAACATATGAACATAAAATAAATTCATTCTTGATAGAGAATAGATTATCTGGTTTGAATCTAAACTACTCCTCACAAACTTAGATTTATCACTCCGCCATACTCAATCTACAATACTCATCAGAATCACCACATATCCCTCACATCAATGTCCATTTCTGCAACATCGACGGAAATTCAACTATATTGCTCTTTCGACGATGTCTCAACCGATCAAACAACACAGAGACATTAAACTCAGATATTATGTGGATGTTAACCCTAATCCTATGTCTAGAATCAAAAGCTAACAGATATCCCCCTAATCAAGATTTGTGATGTCTATGTCTACAACAAAACAAATCCAGAGCATTTAAGCAAAAAGATCAAGGAAACACCGATTAAGATTTGTAAAGCAAATATATTATACAACTAGTACAAAGAGTAACAAACATCCATGTGTTTAGAGTAAACTTACAAACAAACCCAACAAAAGTGGTTACAAATAGAAGAGGAGGAGAAGAAAACCAAATCTTTCGCGGTGTCAATCACGATCAATCGAGCTCCCGACCAAGAATCTTCCGATTACAAGCCACAAATGTTGTTTTCTAAGCTCTCCCTACTCAAAAATGGTTATGATGACTTTGGGAACAAATACCCCAAAGCATAACCCTAAAAAATGTGATTTTTCCCTATTTAATGACTTTCCAAACCGCCCAGACCGCGCTTAGCGCGGTCAAGCCCGCTTAGCGCGCTCAACAGAACAGCAAATCTTGTTTTGGTCATATCTTGAGAACCGTAACTCCGATTTGCGCCCGGTTCGAAGCGTTGGAAAGCTTATTCCATGCTCTATCTAACAATGAACAAATTTCAACCAAATTGATGATTTATTATTCTTTGGTTTTGAGCTTTATTCGCCGAATGAATTGATTCCGCCGCTCAAAATCGCGCGTTTGAAGCCGTGTCTTCGCCACGTTATTGCTCATGCTCCAAATACGCCTCAATACCTACAAAATGAATAGAAAACTATCAAAAAGTATAAAAGTATATGAAAATACATCTATTCACAAAGTATACGTTTTTATACACAAAACGGGGTATTATTCGAACGGTATTAACAAAAAGCGTCGTTAAGTGCCACTATTTACATACACAAAATAACACAATTTGGCACTTAACAGCCTCCGTTGGAAGATTGGAGGGACAATATGTGGATGGAATGTTTTAAGAATTTTTCCGAAATGAAAGAAATGTATAGAGATGAATGGGATGATAATTATTGGGATTCCATCATTCAGAATGGATCGGCTTTTGAAAAGGCAAAGATATCGAATGTATAATGTTGTAAAATTCGGTTGTATCGATGAATACGAAGGTACATATGACAAAAGTTAATCTGAAAATAATTGCATCATACCTTTATTGAGGCTATGATATAATTACACATTTTCTAGTGAATTTTTTTCTTGTTGTTTGAATCCCACCCCAGAAATTACTTATTAGAGAGTTGAGCTTGGAGCAAAGTTTATTAGGTAAAAGAAAACACCTTATGGAGAGTTAAACATTGGTATTGTAGTTGCTTAAGTTGTGTTGGTTCAAGTTTGGATATTGGGAAGATATCTTGTGTTGCCTTGCTCTTCCTGGTTGAACTCGATTTGATACTGTCAGGGTACTTTGTGATGTATTTTAATACATTGATGTTTTTACTTCACTGAATTTTGTGAATAGCTTTGGATTTTGAAAGACAAATATGCTTATGAATATGATAGGTCCTCCTTGAAGAAAGATTTACACTGAAGGATTCATTTTCTTGGGGTTTTATGTTTGGATCTTTCAATAGTTGGATATGGATGTTCTCTCAAGAAGGATCTCATCATAATTATTATCTTTTGCCCAAATTTGTTCAAATATAATAGGTATTGGCACAAATTGTAAGAAAATGCGGATATAGTCATAAGCATATCAAATTAAGGGGATGCTCTTTCCACTCTTACATGAGCATACCACACTTTTGAAAATTCGAAATTGCCTTTTAAGTGCTCGTAAATGCATCTCCAGATGCACCTAAAATCACGCCATTCTTCTCTTTTCTGAATTTCATCTTAGTTTTTTAAAATATGGTCAGGAGATGCATCTCCGTATACTGTTTGGGTGTTTCTAGAAATGCATATATGAAATATCCATTACACTCATTTATGGGATTTTGTTATTCACGCAACTGATTTAAATAACAACTCAGTGATATTGTTGGAGATGCATCTTCAGAAATGTCTAGCGGAAAAGTCGATAGAACACCACATTGCATGAGCTTTTTCTTCATGCTAAAAGAAGAAATCATTGGAAAACCCTTGAAAAAAACTCTCTCATCTCAAACAACTTTTCAAAACCAAAACATCATTCTTGTATTTCCTCATTTCAAAGGGAGCAAAACAAGTTGTAATTGCAGGAAATTATCATTCATTTCATCCTTAATTCCTTGCATTAGTCATAGTTTAAAGCTGAAAAATGAACATTGAGTCCTGAGATGCATCTCCAAATAAAGTTTAGTGTGGTCTGGATTTGCTTCTCCGGATTGTCCTGATAGTTTGAATTTTCACACTATTTTTCTTTTATAGGTGGTAATAGATATGGTGCACCCGAATATATTTTTTAAAGCTATTGTAAGTGTGGATGTTAAATCGATCGAAGTGAAACAAGATGTTAAACTAGATGAATTGAATGACGATGTTCAACAGGATGAAGTGAATGATGATGTTAGGTCAGGTGCTCGACCGACCGTTGTAGAGGTAGATGTTTTTGCACAACTTACTAATAAGGAAGTGTTTTTTGTTTGTGCACATATGCTACAATGGATCTATGGGGAGGCCAGAAAATCTAGGTTTGACGTTGTAATTGTGTAGCAACCTGCCTAAAATTAACTTTTTAGAGTCGCCGCCTATTCTACCAGGGCGAATAGGAAACCCAACGCAATTAAGAGATCTGGGTAAGTTATTATAATCAGGTCAAGGGAAGGTGTTAGGCACCCTTGACCCTTTCCTAAGGTTTTGAATTAAGAGGCGGAGGTTTATGGCTAAAATTATTAAGTTAATAGCTAAAGAAATGAAAAGGGCAAAAGTGAGATTTGAACGAATTGAGGTTTTGGGGAAGGGGACTCGTGTTGCCAAGTGCCTACGTACCTCCTTATGGAGGATCAGAGTCTACGTAGTTTGGGACAGGGTTGTACGCCTTAGATTTTGATATGAGATTGTTTTGAAGGTATTTTGAGTTACCTTATCGAAGTGATGAAAATCCGTAGTTTGCAAGGTATTTTGAATGACCTTATCGCAGTTTTGGAATTCGCAGTATTGAAGAGATGAGTTTTGAGTGTTTTAAGTGGCGTACAACCCTGGTTTAATATGTTACCGTTAGTTGCGATGATCAATAGGTTTGATCACCATAGTTAACGGATTGGATGAAGGATTGCTAACCATTATGATCGATAGATTCAATTATCACGAATAGCAAATGAATGTGTTTTAAATTATTAATTTATCGTTATCCCTCATAATCAATAGATTTGATTATTACATGATAACGAATTGAATATGCTAATCATCGTAACCGATAGATTTGGTTAAAACCATTTAGCAAAATAAATGTATTTTATTATTTTTATTTCTCACCAATGCGACTATTAGATATAATCGGATCGAAGAGAAAATTGATTAAAGATTAATGTTTTTGCCAAATGGCCAGTGGGATTAGGCAAACCCTAATACCTTGGTAACCTTTCTAGGGTTTTAGTGATTTTTATAATTAAAGTTAAATTAATTAAATCGAAATAATCGAAGTTGGGAAATATTATAATCCTAAACCCTAATTATTAGCCTAATCCTAATTTAATTTCCTAACCCTAATTAAATGACTTGATTAAATTAAACAAAAATAATTTATATTTAATCTAAGTAAATAACTAAAAAAAGTAAATAAATACAAAGATATATATAAAAAAAACTTGGCTTGGATTGCATATGACTGGGTTGAGTGTCCATGGTATGCACCTTCATCTTCCTGGGCGTTAGATCTGAATTGGTGTGATCCTGTGGTCTTCGCGTGAGAGTGCATGATGAGTTCCCCTAGATGGCTGCGCACCGGATCTGTAAGTGTACCCTATTGCGAGAAAATAGAAAAAAACATTAAGAGACCATTGGGTATCGAACCCAGGTCTGCTTGGTTACCAGCTTTCCTCATTACCACGCACGCCATCTTTATTTGTTGTTCATATGCTGCAAACACAAAATATATATTAAAACTCAAACCAAAATAACTTGAATTCAAAATGCGCGCCTTTACTGTTCTTCTTCTCCGATCGGCTTGCTACGGATCAGACGCGATTTGGCTACGAAACTTCTTGTAGCTATAACTTGCAAATCCTCAAAATCAACAATATGTAATATAAATTCAAGAAAAGGCCACGAATCAACTCACAATTGCCTCCCGAGTACGATAGCGCCCACGATTAGGTGTAATTTTGCCTCAAACAAGAAACCCCAATTTTGAAGCTCTAAAACCTAACAATGGTGGATTCTAGAATCTGCAACGAAACTTCAATCCAACGATCCAGAAACACTCTAAACGATTGTATTAGTCATAATATGCAAACGAAATACGTTAATAATGCATCAATGTGCGAAAACGAACTCGATTTATATAGAGGCAAACCGTGACTTATATGTCCGTGATTCTGAGTGCTTTGGTTATGGATGATGATCGGGGTCGCTTCAGGAAGACTCCAGGAACATGTTAGGATCCACAAAATGCCTTGAATCAAGCTTTAATTCCAAAACCGATTTTGACTTTTTCTTATTTTTTTATGAACGCGTTTACGGTTTTGGAGGCCAGAAAATCCTCCCCTTGGCCTCTGCAACTGTTGCATACTTATAGGGGTTTGATTAGGATAACAATTTTGAACCAAATCCTCTTGAATCAAGATATTGCAATTTGATTGAAAATCACTTTTAAAACCTTCTAAAATTGGCCTAAACAAATATATGGCATTTATGTGATTGAAGTGGATTGGAAAATAAACCAAAACAAATCTTTTATATTTTCCTTCCAAATATTTGATTAAATTGACCTTTTTAATGAATAAAAATTCATATAAAATAAAATAAAAGTCAAATTGTCGTGGTATTGGATTTGGAGGTTCTTAGTAACCCTATAATCAATTTTGGATCATAACAAGATAGACCCATTTGCAAAAATATTCATTTTGAACCTTATTTCCTTCACATATTTCACCAGAAATTCACCAACTTTGACAAGGCATATCTCTCTCAATATTTAAGATATGGAAGAGTTCTAGGATTTTTTGAAAACCTCAAGATGTCCTCTACAAGCCACTTTGGAACATATTTTTCATTTGGATATTTTATCTTGATGATATGGCTCCTGACAAAAAACTGCTTTTGGTTGACTTTGGAAAAGGACCTGTAATGTATTGGGCCATATCTCTTGAATGAAGCATTTCTGGCCTTGGCATGTGAGAGCCAAAGTTGTATAGAATCCAATTTCCTTCAGAATAGGCTTTGGTTGGGAAATATTTGATACTCCATGTGAAAGTTATGGCCAGTCAAAGTTGAGTTGACTTTCTCCTATAAAAATCCTAATTTGAACCTTTTGAATTTGTTCATTTCTGAGTTTTTATTAATGGGTCATGATCAACCTTTGATAAAATGATGTATTTAACCTCCGATACTTGATGTTGACCAAAAGTCAGGAGTTTTGAATGTATTTTGACTATAGTTGACTTTTAGGTCAAACTAGTCGACTATGGGTTATCTGAGCCATTGAGTGAGCAATCCTTGGAATTGAAGCTTGAATTTTGTCATGGAGATGCTTTGAAACATATGAGATACCTTGATATCCATTTGAGGCCTTAGAGATTCAAACTCCTTTGGTGAAATCCAAACCCTAACTTGAGGACCTTTTGATTAGGAGAGAGTGACTTGAGTTTAACCATTGAGCCTTGAACCCTTGAAGATGAAATAAGGTGGGAAAATTTTGGGGTATGACAAATTGGAAGGTCCGACAATGATTTGATAGAAGACAAGCATTTGTAACAGTGATATAAGAAAGAAATGGCACATACCAACCAAAGATTAGGAAGTTGGAACAAGATGACACGGGATCGAGGAAATGTGAGTGTCTATTTAAATTGCTCGAATACCTTATGGCGAATGAGACATGGAAATTTAATGTGATTTTCGATATGCATAATCATGGCTTGGATGACAAGCTAGCATGTCATCCCATTGTATGTCTCCTTGTTCTAGAGGAGATGGAACTTGTTTTGGACATGACATTAAACATGGTGGCACCGAAAAATATACTCGCATCTTAGAAACAGAAAATACCTTTAAATGTATCAAATATCAAGAAAATATACAATGTGCGTGCTCTATACAACAAGGCGGTAAGAGGACCAATATTTGAGATGCAACAACTGTTGAAGCTTTCAGAAAATGACGACTATGTTTCAAGATACAAAATTTGTGATGATAAAGTCACTATTTGAGATATATTTTGGAGTCATCTCAATTCTATGAAGTTGTTCAACACCTTTGTCTCTATGCTCATAATTCACTCAACATAATAAACTAACAAGTATAGACTTCCACTCTCGAAAATTGTTGGTGTCACTTCTACTAAGATGACTTATTCAGTTGGTTTTGCATTTTTCGAATCCGAAAAAAAAGACAACATCACATAGGCTTTGGAAATATGCAAGACTATGTCGAAGGACCAAAAAAACATTCCACAAGTCATAATCACCGATCACAACACTGCACTGATGAATTTAGTTGCAATGATGTTTTCTACTTCTTCCGCATTACTTTGTAAGTATCACATAACCAAAAATGTGAGCAATTGAGTAAAACCAGCGGTTGGTATGAAACAAGCCAAAGATGAAGATGGTAAAGTTGTCAAACTTGGCGTAGTTGTGGAAAAGGTAACGGATGCATGGTGGAAGGAGCCACTAAAGTCTATTTGGAAGACTTCTAGGAGACGGCTCATCCAGCTAAGAGGAAGACGTAACAAAATGTGGAACGTCTGCTATCGTAGCATCCTGCAAAATTGGATTCAGAATATTCAATGATCTTCAAGTTATATGACTTCCGATAAGTGAGCATGAAGTCTCTAATTCTCTTCAGATAGAACATTTCAAGCTTTATTACTATCTGGTGTTCTATACAAGGGTTGCTTAGATATCTGTCAAGAACTCCTACAATGATTGCTAAGTCAGGACGTATGCAAACTTGAGCATACATAAGACTCCCTACAGCTGAAGCATATAGATCCTTATGCATCTCTTCTTTTTCAAGATCCATTCTATTTGAGACTAAAGGTGTCTCCTCTAGTAACAAGTGTGTCTCCTAGTTTGATATCTTTCATGGAGAATCTATCCAGAAGTGTATCAATATAGCTTCTTAGTGACAATCCTGTAATACCTCGAGAGCGGTCTCTAAGTATTTTAATTCCTAAGACAAAGGAGGCACCCCCAATATCTTTCATCTCAAAATTCGTTGTAATACCATTAACGGGAAGCTTGTTTAAGGCCAAAGATAGATTTCTTGAGTTTGCGAACCATAGACTTTGGGTGTCATAACACAAAGTTTCCTGGTTGCACCATATATATTGTCTCTTAAATTTTTCCATTTAGAAACACAATCTTTACATCCATCTGATGCAACTCTAAATCAAAATGAGCTACTAATGCCATTCTGATCCTAAGAGAGACTTTCAAAGAAATTAGAGAGAATGCCTCTTTATAATAAATGCCTTCCTTTTGAGTGAAGCCTTTGGCAATAAGACGAGCTTTATATCTCACAATGTTTTCCTTTGAATCCCTTTCGATTTTAAATATCTATTTACAGCCAATGAGTTTCTTTCCTTCCGTTAATTTAAAGAGATCCCAAACATCATTGTCAACCATCAAATTTATCTTATCCTTTATGGTATGAACCCATTTAAGATAGTTTGGACTCCACATATCTTGACTAAAGATGATATGATTTTCCTCAGTCAAACTAATGACATCCTCAAGTTCCTGAAGAAATACGACATAATCATTTGAAATTTCCATTTTCCTCTCTCTAGTGGATCTTCTTAATGGAAACACTTAAGGTTGTTGAGTTTAAACTATAGGTGGTGCTTGAGGAATAAACACAATATTGTCTTTTTCTTGAGGGATGTTAGAAAAACATGTAAGAACAAGATTGGCTCTGCATCTGGCCTTAAGTTTTGATGATAACTTTACATGTAATCTTAAATAACAATTGTATACTCTAATGGAATTGTATACTCTAATGGTTTATGTCTTGTGTGTAGCTTTTGCTAAATAGGTCTTGACTTTAGTATGAAGGCGTGTGACGTCATCAGATTCTGAACTCAACACTCTAGAAGAATACCTATTGTGTGTTACCAAGCAAATCAAAATTTTGGATGCTACTTATGCAACGGTTCTAAGGAACGTTAGTACAATAACTTCTGATTGTGACTTTGCAAGGAAGCTTTAAAGGCCTTTTAAAGCTTTGCTTATGTTGTCCCAAGTTCTAAAGATGTTAGAGATAAGAGTCTACTGGAAAGGTTCTGAAGATATGAAGACATCTCTTTTGAAGACCAAGTGCTGAAGACTCTGAAGAGAAGGTTCTGCTGAACATGTTTTGAAGACTCAAAGACTTAGGCTCTGAAGACTCAAGTTCTGATGCTTCTACAACATGCTTTAATCAACATACAATCTAAAGCCTCTGAAGAATTGGAAGATCAAGAATAGCTTGCATGTGATGGTGAGCATAAAAGTACTAATGTAAACTGTGACCTCTGTCACACCCTAATTTCAAACCGAAACAAACCGACCCGCCAACACTACCGGAACTTTCATTTGATAATATTTTCTTTTTGGCGAAAAAAACTTGAAAACAATGTTACATTGCGTTGACTTAACATTCCCTTTCATTATTACTCTTCCCCTGTCATCATCATTTCACTTTTCTACTGATCTTAATGCCTCCTCGATCGGTAAAAGTCGCAGTCATCGGAGCCGGAGTCTCCGGCCTCATCGCCGCCAAGGAGCTTCACCAGCAAGGCCACACCGTCACCATTTTCGAGAAAAACAACCGCATCGGAGGAACCTGGATTTACAACCCAAAAACCGATTCCGATCCTCTCAGCATAGACCCAACCCGAGAAATCATTCACAGCAGCCTCTACCACTCTCTCCGCACCAATCTTCCAAGGCAAGTAATGGGATTTCTAGACTATCCTTTCTCCAAGCAAGAATCCGGTGACCCGAGAACTTTCCCCGGTCACGAGGAAGTTCTCCGTTATCTGGAGGATTTCGCGGCGGAGTTTGGGATCCATGGGTTGACCCGATTTGAAACTGAGGTAGTAAAAGTCGAGAGGAAAGGGAAAGAGAACGAGTGGGTGGTTGAGTCGAGAGTGAGTCGAGGAAGTGACTCGGTGAGTCGAGAAGTGTTTGAAGCGGTTGTGGTTTGTTCGGGTCATTTTGTTGAACCGAAACTTGGAGTGGTTCCTGGAATTGAGAATTGGCGGAGGTTTCAAATGCATTCTCATAATCATAGAGTGCCTCATTCTTTCAAAGATCAGGTACATCAATTTTCATAATTTGAAAGATGATTTTTATTATTAAATTAAAACTTTTTTAATTGATGATTTTTACTTAATAATAATAGGTTGTGATTTTAATTGGGCTAGGACCTAGTTCATTTGACATCTCAAGAGATATTGCAGATGTAGCAAAGGAAGTTCATGTTGCAACTAAAGCGAATCCACAATTGAAGGATATCAAGTTTGAAAAAATTCGCAATATATCTTTCCATACTTTGGTATGTATTTTTTGTTGTTGTCTCTAAAACTGCACTTTTTGAGTTAGATGTGAAATACAACGAGGATGATAACCCTGCTCGCTCGCTTGTGTGTGTGATTGCAAGAGTATGCGTGCGTATGCTAACACTACAAGAAAATTGCCTCCTAGCCACGTGAAATAGTGACGTGATTTTCACGTGTGTAAAATAAAGCAGTTGTGACGTGAAAATCACGTCGCAACATGTTTATATAATTTAAAAATAAAAAGTAACGTTAATCAATGGGGGGAGTCAGAAAAATTTAAAAAAAAATGTTGTGACGTGTAAATCACGTCGCAACTTAAAAAAAAAAATAAAAAAACAATTGGAGTCAGAAATGCACAGGGGGGAAGAGCATCTAGTTGATTCGTCTATATTGGATGAAGAGCATGAAGATATTGCATCTGAGGACAATATCACATCAAATGATGAGAATGATGTGGATGACGAGCACGAAGATTTAGAATAATGAATATGTGTTGTTGAAAATGTATTTTTATAATTTCACTTAATGAACTATGTATTGAATGTTTTAATGACAACCAGTTGTTGAGATTATATTTTTATAATTTTACTTAGTGAACCATTTGCTGAATATATTTATATTAATTGTGTAATCTCTATAAATAGGTAAAATGCCACCCCGACTTGATAAAGGTAAGGGTGTAGCTGATGATAGTGGTAAGAAGAAGCACCAACGCCCACGATTAGTAGTATGTCAGTCACCTCAGTTGGCCACGTGTCCTCCCCCGCAGAGTCAGGTTAATCGTATGTCCATGGCCAGTACTCAGGGTTTTCTGCCACTACTCTCCTCTCAGTATCCATATGACAGTCCGTCTTTTATTACCCCACCACCACCTGGTTACCCATCCTTCCAGCAGACACAGATGCCCCCATCCTTCCAGCAGACACAGATGCCCCCATCCTTCCAGGAGACACAGATGCCCCCATCCTTCCAGCAGACACATGTGCCCCCATCCTTCCAGCAGACACATGTGCCCCCATCCTTCTGGCAGACCGGAGGATCTAGTTTTCCACCTCCCACACAGACTGGTCCCTCATCTTTCCAGCAGACTGGAGGATCTAGTTTTCCACCTCCCACACAGACTGGTCCCACCCCACATCCCCCACATGTGCCCCCACAGGATGATGATCAGGCGGAGGATGAGATTGCGGAGGATGAGACTGCGGATGATCAGTTGGATGGGAGTGATCTTCGAGGGGATGATGATCCGAGTCAGATTCATATCATTGACGGGAGATTTTTTATTAGGCCCGAAGGAAGCTCGTAAGTTTCTTATTTATCAATTTTTATTTAAGTATACATTTCCATTTTTTATAACTTTATAATTAATGTTAATTCAATTAATGTTGTTTAGATTCACGCCGAGTCGGACTGCTGCCAAAGTTATAAGTTATATAATTCAGCAGAATTATAAAAAGCTTATAAAGACTTTTAAAGATGTTAAGGGCGGTGATAGAGATCATTGGTTTGCGAAATTTCAGGTATACTTAATTTATTGTTTAAGTTATTGTTATTTAAATAACTTTTTCACTACAATTATCTAACTTTTATTTTATCTACTTTTAATGCAGGAAAAATGTGTGTGGGAACCAATGAAAGAGAGACAGATTAAAAAAATTATTATGGCAGAACTGCAAGACGACTTTCTGACATGCTACGACGTGTTAGAAAGCGTTGGGAACTTCATGGCATCCGTCCTAGTTGGATAGGAGAAGAAATCTTTCGGGAACTTCTTAAATATTGGGAGAGTGATGAGTTTGCGGCCAAATCTGAAAATGCAAAGAAGATGAGAGCATCTGAAAAGGGTGGTTGCCTTAATGCTGTTGGAAGTATAAGCACTGCTGAGCATGTTCGTCGCATGGTAATTATTATTACCACTTCTCAAAGTTATAATTTCAATTAATAATTGATATTATTAATTATAGTTTATTTTGTTATTTAGACTAAGGAATTAAATAGACCTCCACTTATGACCGAGCTGGTTGCGAGGACTCGGAAAAAGAAAACAGGAGCTTTTGTTGACAGTCGTACACAAAAAGCTATGGTAAGTTATTTAAGCTATCGGTATTATTTTTTTAAGCTATCTGTATTATTTGGTTAAGCTATCGGTATTATATTTGGTTAAGTTATCGGTATTATTTGGTTAAGTTGGGTATTATATTTGGTTAAGTTATCGGTATTATATTTGGTTAAGCTATCGGTATTATTTGGTTAAGTTGAGTATTATATTTGGTTAAGCTATCCGTATTATATTTGGTTAAGCTATCGGTATTATTTGGTTAAAGTTGAGTATTATATTTGGTTAAGCTATCCGTACTATATTTGGTTAAGCTATCGGTATTATTTGGTTAAGTTGAGTATTATATTTGGTTAAGCTATCCGTATTATATTTGGTTAAGCTATCGGTATTATTTGGTTAAAGTTGAGTATTATATTTGGTTAAGCTATCTGTATTATATTTGGTTAAGCTATCGGTATTATTTGGTTAAAGTTGGGTATTATATTTGGTTAAGCTATCCGTATTATATTTGGTTGGGCTATCGGTATTTCTTTAAGCGATGAATTGTGATGTATTTGGTGGTGATTGTGAAGTGCCGATAAAGTGTTGATATATATGAATCAAATTGGTGATCAAAGTTAGAATGTATGTGTTATAATGTATGAGTTAAATCGGGATTATTATTCTGATTTATTAATTAATTCCGACAGGTAGAATGTATGTGTTATAATGTATGAATTAAATCGGTATTATTATTCTGATTTATTAATTAATTCTGACAGGTAGAATGTATGTGTTATAATTTTCATGTGGCATGTGACATGTTGTGGCGTGAAAATCATGTGGCAACTAAATTTGTGGCGTGAAATTCATGTGGCAACTAAATTATATTTAACTTTTTTTTGTATGTGTAGGATGATTATCAGGCATTGCTTGTACAATTTCTGACTGCTAATCCTAAGTATACTCCAAGACCGGGAGAGCCGCTTCATCCAGATGTAGATTTTTATCTTTGGAGTAAAGTCATTGGCGGCAAGGGGCCTAACGGGTGTTTTTTTGGTGGTGGAAATTTGGCAGGCACCTTGAGATCTGATGATAGAACTCTATATCAAAGAGTTCTCGACGGGGAAGGAGGTTCACGTCCTGTAACTTTAACAGATGAACAGAGAGACACTGTAAGACAATTGGCGATAAATGAGGTGAGGCGTGAGGCGGCGGAACGTGAAGCGGCACTGAAAGCCCAAATGGAGGCCCAAATGGAGGCCCAAATGAGGGCAATGCGGAGTGAGCATCAGCGGGAAATGGAGGTCATGGCGAAAAGACAATCGGATATGGAGGCACAAATGCGACAATTTATGCAATCCTTTGGTGGAAACCAAAATATGGGGAGTTTTGCGCCGACTGATCAGGAAAATCTAAATGAGGATGAGTTTCCCGACCCGGATTGATTGTTGATTTAGTTTAGTTTTTATTTTGTTGTTATAACTTTTAATTTTGAATTTGTGTAAACTATTAATTAAATTATAATTACATTATTTAGTAATATTAGATTTATAATTTTACTTTCTTAATTTTAATATTAGATTTATATTTAGTTTATTGAATTAATTTATAAATTTTAATATATTTAGTTTATTAATTTAATTATTTATATATATATATATATTTATATATATATATATATATATATATATATATATATATATATATATTTGGTTTTTTCAAAAAAAAAAAATATTAGTGACGTGATTTCCATGTCACTAAGTAGTGACATGAAAATCACGTCGCAACATTAGACATTAAATGCGCATTTCAGTTGACTCCTAGGCAAATTTAGTGACGTGATTGCCATGTCACTATATAGTGACATGTAAATCACGTCGCAACTAAAGTTGCTTTTCTGACCCAAACGCTGCTACGCCTGCTCTGACTGAAAATGCATTAATCTCTGACCCAAATTTTGCGACGTGATTTTCACTTCACTAAATAGTGAAGTGAAAATCAAGTCACTAAAAGTTGCCACCTTGCCTCCTGCGACGTGAATTTTCACTTCGCAAATATTAGTTTGTGATGTGATTTTTTGATTAGTGGCGTGATATTCACGTCACTACTGAGGCTTTTTTTTGTAGTGTAACACAATGAGGATGATGACATTGTTCGTGTGTGTGATTGCAAAAGTGTGCATATGTTGTGATATACACACACTTTTGTGATCACACACGCGAGCGAGCAGGGTTGTCATCCTCATTGTATTATGTTGTGATAGACGCACACTCTTGCGATCACACACTCGTTATATTTCACAAGTAAAAATGTAATTTTCCAAAGCTCTTATAAATTTAGTAATTACATGATAGATATTACTTTATTAGCACTTTTAGTATTGCTTATAGTTCTTATTGTGTTTAATTTTTTTAGATTGAATGTGTACATGAAGATGGCTTGGTTACCTTTGAAGATGGATTCTCTATTTATGCAGATGCCATAATTCACTGCACAGGGTGCTATGAATTTCTGACTTTTTTCATATATATATATATATATATATATATATATATATATATATATATATATATATATAGGGGACGACTCAAGTGAGAACACTTGGTTAATGTGAGAAATAAGAACAATTAATCTTAACCATTAAATTTCGATTCATTGAAATTAATGAACAAGATTGATTTCTCTTTCCATATTCCTCTTTATTAGTAATGTATATAATCTTCAAGAATATTAATTCACATTTATATTTTAAGAAAAAAATATTTAATTTATTGTTTTTTGGAAATAATGAATATTGATAGAAAATAATATTTTTAAAGATGATATATTTTATTTCATAATAAACCTTTGAATAAATATAATCATACTATCACAAATTTAAAAATAATAATAATATATTCATCCAACAAATTATTTACTGCTAATATAATTATAAATATAAATTTTTTTTATATTTTAAAAATAACAATTAATATAATTATGAATGAATAAAAATAAAAATATTATCTTATATTAATTTGCATATTAATAATATTGTTATATATTTATTATAATCCTTAGTATATTTATATGAATTGTTTTTTTATAGAAATACTAAATATTTTCAATCGGATATCATTATTTTAAAAATAAAACAATTCAAATATTTCATTTCTTAAAATAATAACATATCTTAAATTATAGAAATTATAAATATAAAAGACATTAGAATGAAAAATCAACAATTATGTTTTTAATTTCTTCAAAAAAATTATGATTTTTATTAAACATTACTAATATAATTATATGATAATTAAAATATTATATTTCATTTTTATATAAAAAACAATTAATATAATTATATATAAATCATTAACATTAATATTTAATTATATAAACTATTTAATTTTTAAAACCAATGAGAATATTTAACGTTAATGATAATAAGTAACGTTAAAAACAATGAGAATATTTAACGTTAATTATTTTAAAAATTAAATAGTTAATATAAAGGTTAATTATTAAATAAAATGTATCATCTTTGAAAAATTATTTTCTATCAATTTTCATTATTTTCAAAAAGCAATAAATTAAATATTTTGTTTCTTAAAATATAAATATGAATTAATTTTTTTTGAAGATTATATACATTACTAATAAAAAGAACTATGGAAAGAGAAATCAATCTTGTTCATTAATTTCAATGAATCGAAATTTAATGGTTAAGATTAATTGTTCTCATTTCTTATATTAACCAAGTGTTCTCACTTGAGTCGTCCCCATATATATATATATATATATATATATATATATATATATATATATATATATATATATATATATATATATATATATATATATATATATATATATATATATATATATATATATATATATATATATATATATATATATATATATAGGGCATATCATATGAGAATGACATATTTATATGAGAATGTGAAAATGAATCTTAACCATTGGATTTTAAAATAAACGGTGAAGATTATAGGTGAATTTTTTTCTCTCTCCTACATCATTTATTTCAAAATGTAGGAGAGAGAAAAAAAAGATTCACCCATAATCTCCACCGTTTATTTTAAAATCCAATGGTTAAGATTCATTCTCACATTCTCATATAAATATGTCATTCTCATATGATATGCCCTATATATATATATATATATATATATATATATATATATATATATATATATATATATATATATATATATATTACAAAATGTTTAACCAATATGAGTTCGAGCCTCAACGCTCAAAGAGATACTAACGAGGTTCTCACATCGGCTGACAGATATGAATCTTGATTCTTGTGGGAATTGAGCTGAAATCTTTACCGACTAGACCAACCTGCGTTGACTCCACATATTTTTATATCACCTGCTAAATTTTTAATTGATATTTGAGGCATATAAATTATTAATTTGACAGGTACAAATACCACATTCCTTTCCTAGAAACCAATGGAATAGTAACCATTGAAGATAATCGCGTTGGGCCACTATACAAACACGTTTTTCCTCCTTCACTGGCTCCATGGCTCTCTTTCATTGGTTTAACATATAGAGTTAATACAGTTTATGATAGAGGGGATAATAGTATTTATAGTATTATTTATTAGTATTATTATTAGTATTATTATTAGTATTGGGCTTTAATTGTAATTGGGCTTTTAGGTTTAATATTCATTTAGAGTAGTATATATTGTAGTCTCATAGAGACATTTGGAAGTAATCAAAGAAATCAATGTTATTTTTATCTCTACTTTTTAGCTTATTTTTAATGTCTTTCTTCTTTATTGTTAAAACCCTAGTTCTATAGACTTGGTAGGATTAGCTTCCTATCAATTGGTGCTTTCATTCTTGAACTTCAATCCTCCATGGCATATTGTTACTACAACCACCCATTTTCTCCTTCATGCACTCACTCACATTATTCCACTACAGCAACAATTTCTGCCCCACCATTCATAAACCCATTTCCTGCATATTATTATCCAACCTCATATCCTCCATTTTCAACCTTTATTCCTTACACCCCATACATCACATACCATCAACAAGAAGACATAGTTTCTGCTCCACCTCAAGAACTATCATCATCTCCAAATTTTCTTTCACAGCCAGAAACACTTCAACATTTAGAAATTTTAAAACAATATATAACTGAGACTCATGAAATCTCAAACAGATCTAGAGAGGAGTTGAAAGAACAACTCCAAAATCTTTCTGATTCATTCAAAAAAACACATGAAAAATGGAAAGAGCAAAAAAAAGTAGCAGAAAATTTTGATTCCCTAAGATTTTCTCCGTCGACAATTCCTGCTTCTTCTCCGGCAGCATCTCCGGCAACAACTCCGGCGACTATTTCAGAATCTTTTTCTGCAAAATTTTCTTTGTTTTCTTCGACAAAAACAGACCCATCTTCTCCAGCGAAATTTCCGGCACCTTCTCCGGCGAAATTCCCGACACCTTCTCCGGCCAAATTTCCGGCGACATCCCCACCGGTTAAATTTCTGGCATCAGCTCCGGCTCTGTTCGCACCACAGAAGAAATCGGAGAGAGCATCAAAACGTTTTACAACCTTTTGGATTCTCATCTCTAACCCTTTTCAATCAGATTATATCCATGGTAAACATACTTTTCCCTTTGATCCCGGAGGAATATTCACTATTATAAGCAATAAAATTTTTAAAGTTATACACCTTTGTTATAATAAATGAATGGAGAAGAGAAAGGGGGAGGAGGAAAAAAAAAAGAGTAAGAAAAGGGAAGGAAAAAAAAAAAGAAATGAATGGTGAAGAGAAAGAAGGAGGAGGAAAAAAAAAGTGACGTTAAAAAAAAAGAAGTTATTAATTGGTTAGACTCTCTCATGTGCCCTCACCAACATTTTGAATCATATAGAAAAACAGGTGGGTCGCGTGCCACTCTCTACAAATTTGTCTTTTTGTTGAAAATTGAAAGATAATGATGGACACGTGTTGCATTCTTAGAGGCATGATTGATGGTAGTTGTGACTATTCAATGGTTGTATGAAGTTTTATGTAGTCCTGAAGTTGCTTTCTATGGATTGGTGTAGTGCTGATGAATTATATTGAAAAGGACAAGACCATGTCATCAAGAGTGGCTGACTACACACAAAAGGTTGTACAACCTTTGTGTCACGTCACCAACACCTTCCCATTTTCTTTCTAACATTTTTTTCATACAATCACCCATTAATTAAATTAGGGGTGGACATTGGTCGGTTACGGACGGAGTCGGACGAAAATACCTCAATCCGAAGAAACCCATGGATGATAATATTTCATCCACTATCGACCATTTTGTGACATTGGTATTTGTTTCAACGGTTTGTCGGTTTATCGGATAGGTTGGGTGGGTTTAATCGGTTAAACATCTAATGCAAATATTAAATATGAGTTATAATTTTTAGTTACAACAAGAGAACAAAATCTGAAACTTTTTCTCAAATTTAACCCAGATGAAGAAACTCCAAAGCATAGCTTTTAAAGTACATCAAGAGAAAAAAAGTAAGAAACTTTTTAACAAAAACAATATTTTATGAAAGAATATAGATGATGAAGAATGATTGATGAGAAGATTAATTTCACAAGAAAACAAGAATATCAATGGTCTAAGAGTAAGTGAAGAGAAAATATATAGATGGTAGACATCACACTTGCAAGAAGTTTATTTAAGTTAGAACTGAGAGAAAGATGAGAAAGTGAAAAGATGAGAGACATAGTAATGGTAAAGGTTAAGATAAGTGGGGTTAGGTTGTGTTTTAGACAGATAAAGATGAGTGAAATATTATAAAAAATTTGTTAGAATAAAATTACCCTTTAAGATGAGTGACATAATAGTTTATGAAATACTATGAGTAATTAACATTGTCGGTCGATAATGGATAATGATGGATCAATTTTTAGCATTCGCACTCGACCGTTTATATCCATTATAAACCGAAAAAGTTCACCCGAATAACCCACGGTTTAAATAGACCCATCCGTATAGTTATACTTGCAATCGGTTAGACCGGATTTCGGTCGGTTCGGAGTTTCTTGTCCACCCCTAAATTAAATGTTAGTAAATCCACCAAATTTCCTTCCAACTTATTCTCTCATCATAAATCAAACAAAATCCCCAAAGAATCAAAAGTGGACTTTTTTAGTACCATCAAGGAGACCAACACATTGAAGGACTCTATACAATTTTTAAGAGAGAAAAAAAAATTATTTAGTGTTATTTTAGAACCTTGAGGACAAGGTTCAAGTGAACCCGGCGACAATGATAGAGGGGATAATAGTATTTATAGTATTATTTATTAGTATTATTATTAGTATTATTATTAGTATTGGGCTTTAATTGTAATTGGGCTTTTAGGTTTAACATTCATTTAGAGTAGTATATATTGTAGTCTCATAGAGACATTTGGAAGTAATCAAAGAAATCAATGTTATTTTTATCTCTACTTTTTAGCTTATTTTTAATGTCTTTCTTCTTTATTGTTAAAATGATAGAGGGGATAATAGTATTTATAGTATTATTTATTAGTATTATTATTAGTATTATTATTAGTATTGGGCTTTAATTGTAATTGGGCTTTTAGGTTTAATATTCATTTAGAGTAGTATATATTGTAGTCTCATAGAGACATTTGGAAGTAATCAAAGAAATCAATGTTATTTTTATCTCTAAAAAAAAAAAAAAAAGTAGAGATAAAAATAACATTGATTTCTTTGATTACTTCCAAATGTCTCTATGAGACTACAATATATACTACTCTAAATGAATATTAAACCTAAAAGCCCAATTACAATTAAAGCCCAATACTAATAATAATACTAATAATAATACTAATAAATAATACTATAAATACTATTATCCCCTCTATCATAAAACCCTAGTTCTATAGACTTGGTAGGATTAGCTTCCTATCAGTTTATTTTAATGGAAATTTATTTTAATTTTTATATAGTTAATTGAAATAATTGTATTTGATTATAATTAACTTGTCGTTGCCAGGAAACACTTTTCAATGTTCTTGAGTTACAAGCCAAGTGGGTTGCAAGAGTTTTATCTGGCAAGATTCTTTTACCTACGGAAGAAGAGATGACGGAGTCTGTTAAAAAACTTTATCAATTCCTCGAGGAAAATGCGTTGCCAAAACGTCACACTCATTCGCTTAGTCCCTTTCAGGTATGTACAGACAACCTTCAAACTATGAAACCTAAATTTTATCAACGATATGGTAATCTTGATGTGTGATGAACATGGAAGACTGATACTTTACAATCACTCTGTTAGGCTGACTACAAACAATGGTTAGTGGCAGAGATTGGGTTGCCTCCGTTAGAAGATTGGAGGGACAATATGTGGATGGAATGTTTTAAGAATTTTTCCGAAATGAAAGAAATGTATAGAGATGAATGGGATGATAATTATTGGGATTCCATCATTCAGAATGAATCGGCTTTTGAAAAGGCAAAGATATCGAATGTATAATGTTGTAAAATTCGGTTGTATCGATGAATACGAAGGTACATATGACAAAAGTTAATCTGAAAATAATTGCATCATACCTTTATTGAGGCTATGATATAATTACACATTTTCTAGTGAATTTTTTTCTTGTTGTTTGAATCCCACCCCAGAAATTACTTATTAGAGAGTTGAGCTTGGAGCAAAGTTTATTAGGTAAAAGAAAACACCTTATGGAGAGTTAAACATTGGTATTGTAGTTGCTTAAGTTGTGTTGGTTCAAGTTTGGATATTGGGAAGATATCTTGTGTTGCCTTGCTCTTCCTGGTTGAACTCGATTTGAATACTGTCAGGGTACTTTGTGATGTATTTTAATACATTGATGTTTTAACTTCACTGAATTTTGTGAATATCCACTACACTCATTTATGGGATTTTGTTATTCCCGCAACTGATTTGAATAACAATTCAGTGATATTGCTGGAGATGCATCTTCGGAAATGTCTAGCGGAAAAGTCGATAGAACACCACATTGCATGAGCTTTTTCTTCATGCTAAAAGAAGAAATCATTGGAAAACCCTTGAAAAAAACTCTCTCATCTCAAACAACTTTTCAAAACCAAAACATCATTCTTGTATTTCATCATTTCAAAGGGAGCAAAACAAGTTGTAATTGCAGGTAATTATCATTCATTTCATCCTTAATTCCTTGCATTAGTCATAGTTTAAAGCTGAAAAATGAACATTGAGTCCTGAGATGCATCTCCAAATAAAGTTTGGTGTGGTTTGGATTTGCATCTCCGGATTGTCCTGATAGTTTGAATTTTCACACTATTTTTCTTTTATTGGTGGTAATAGATATGGTGCACCCGAATATATTTTCTAAAGCTATTGTGAGTGTGGATGTTAAATCGATCGAAGTGAAACAAGATGTTAAACTAGATGAATTGAATGACGATGTTCAACAGGATGAAGTGAATGATGATGTTAAGTCAGGTGCTCGACCGACCGTTGTAGAGGTAGATGTTTTTGCACAACTTACTAATAAGGAAGTGTTTTTTGTTTGTGCACATATGCTACAATGGATCTATGGGGAGGCTAGAAAATCGAGGTTTGACGCTGTAATTGGAAGGTCCGACAATGATTCGATAGAAGACAAGCATTTGTAACAGTGATATAAGAAAGAAGTGGCACATACCAACCAAAGATTAGGAAGTTGAAACAAGATGACACGGGATCGAGGAAATGTGAGTGTCTATTTAAATTGCTCGAATACCTTATGGCGAATGAGACATGGAAATTTAATGTGATTTTCGATATGCATAATCATGGCTTGGATGACAAGCTAGCATGTCATCCCATTGTATGTCTCCTTGTTCTAGAGGAGATGGAACTTGTTTTGGACATGACATTAAACATGGTGGCACCGAAAAAATATACTCGCATCTTAGAAACGGAAAATACCTCTAAATGTATCAAATATCAAGAAAATATACAATGTGCGTGCTCGATACAACAAGGCGGTAAGAGGACCAATATTTGAGATGCAACAACTGTTGAAGCTTTTAGAAGATGACGACTATGTTTCAAGATACAAAATTTGTGATGATAAAGTCACTATTTGAGATATATTTTGGAGTCATCTCAATTCTGTGAAGTTGTTCAACACCTTTGTCTCTATGCATGCTCATAATTCACTCAACATAATAAACTAACAAGTATAGACTTCCACTCTCGAAAATTGTTGGTGTCACTTCTACTAAGATGACTTATTCAGTCGGTTTTGCATTTTTCGAATTCGAAAAAGAGGACAACATCACATAGGCTTTGGAAATATGCAAGACTATGTCGAAGGACCAAAAAAACATTCCACAAGTCATAATCACCGATCACAACACTGCACTGATGAATTTAGTTGCAATGATGTTTTCTACTTCTTCTGCATTACTTTGTAAGTATCACATAACCAAAAATGTGAGCAATTGAGTAAAACCAGCGGTTGGTATGAAACAAGTCAAAGATGAAGATGGTAAAGTTGTCAAACTTGGCGTAGTTGTGGAAAAGGTAACGGATGTATGGTGGAAGGAGCCACTAAAGTCTATTTGGAATACTTCTAGGAGACGGCTCATCCAGCTAAGAGGAAGATGTAACAAAATGTGGAACGTCTGCTATCCTAGCATCCTGCAAAATCGGAGTCAGAATATTCAATGATCTTCAAGTTATATGACTTCCGATAAGTGAGCATGAAGTCTCTAATTCTCTTCAGATAGAGCATTTCAAGCTTTATTACTATCTGGTGTTCTATACAAGGGTTGCTTAGATATCTGTCAAGAACTCCTACAATGATTGCTAAGTCAGGACGTGTGCAAACTTGAGCATACATAAGACTCCCTACAGCTGAAGCATATAGAACCTTATGCATCTCTTCTTTTTTCAAGATCCATTCTATTTGAGACTAAAGGTGTCTCCTCTAGTAACAAGTGTGTCTCCTAGTTTGATATCTTTCATGGAGAATCTATCCAGAAGTGTATCAATATAGCTCCTTAGTGACAATCCTAAAATACCTCGAGAGCGGTCTCTAAGTATTTTAATTCCTAAGACAAAGGAGGCACCCCAATATCTTTCATCTCAAAATTCGTTGTAATACCATTAACGGGAAGCTTGTTTAAGGCCAAAGATAGATTTCTTGAGTTTGCAAACCATAGACTTTGGGTGTCATAACACAAAGTTTCCTGGTTGCACCATATATATTGTCTCTTAAATTTTTCCATTTAGAAACACAATCTTTACATCCATCTGATGCAACTCTAAATCAAAATGAGCTACTAATGCCATTATGATCCTAAGAGAGTCTTTCAAAGAAACTAGAGAGAATGTCTCTTTATAATAAATGCCTTCCTTTTGAGTGAAGCCTTTGGCAATAAGACGAGCTTTATATCTCACAATGTTTTCCTTTGAATCCCTTTCGACTTTAAATATCTATTTACAACCAATGGGTTTCTTTCCTTCCGTTAATTTAAAGAGATCCCAAACATCATTGTCAACCATCGAATTTATCTTATCCTTTATGGTATGAACCCATTTAAGATAGTTTGGACTCCACATAGCTTGACTAAAGATGATATGATTTTCCTCAGTCAAACTAATGACATCCTCAAGTTCCTGAAGAAATACGACATAATCATTTGAAATTTCCATTTTCCTCTCTCTAGTGGATCTTCTTAATGGAAACACTTAAGGTTGTTGAGTTTAAACTATAGGTGGTGCTTGAGGAATAAACACAATATTGTCTTTTTCTTGAGGGATGTTAGAAAAACATGTAAGAACAATATTGGCTCTGCATCTGGTCGTAAGTTTTGATGATAACTTTACATGTAATCTTAAATAACAATTGTATACTCTAATGGAATTGTATACTCTAATGGTTTATGTCTTGTGTGTAGCTTTTGCTAAATAAGTATTGACTTTGGTATGAAGGCGTGTGACGTCATCAGATTCTGAACTCAACACTCTAGAAGAATACCTATTGTGTGTTACCAAGCAAATCAAAATTTTGGATGCTACTTATGCAACGGTTCTAAGGAACGTTAGTACAATAGCTTTTGATTGTGACTTTGCAAGGAAACTTTAAAGGCCTTTTAAAGCTTTGCTTATGTTGTCCCAAGTTCTAAAGATGTTAGAGATAAGAGTCTGCTGAAAAGGTTCTGAAGATATGAAGACACCTCTTTTGAAGACCAAGTGCTGAAGACTCTGAAGAGAAGGTTCTGCTGAACATGTTTTGAAGACTCAAAGACTTAGGCTTTGAAGACTCAAGTTCTGATGCTTCTACAACATGCTTCAATCAACATACAATCTAAAGCCTCTGAAGAATTAGAAGATCAAGAATAGTTTGCGTGTGATGGTGAGCATAAAAGTACTGATGTAAACTATGACCTCTGTCACACCCTAATTTTTGACCCTAATAATCCTCAATCATCTTGCATTCATACAACACATCAAGATCAGAATCTTGAGAGTGACCTTTGGTTTTGTGCTCATTGTCAGCAAACGAGGAATTGAAGTAGATCCAGACAAAGTCAAGGCAATTCAAGAAATGCCTTCGCCCAGAACCGAGAAACAAGTTAGAGGATTTCTTGGACGTCTGAATTACATCTCGAGATTCATATATCTCATGACTGCAACTTGCGCTCCTATTTTCAAACTTCTACGGAAAAATCAAAGTTGCGTCTGGACATACGATTGTCAGAAAGCGTTCGACAACATTAAGGAATATCTGCTCGAACCACCCATCTTGTCTCCTCCAGTGGAAGGAAGACCTTTGATAATGTACTTAACCGTCTTAGAAGACTCCATGGGTTGTGTCCTTGGACAGCAAGACGAGACGAAGAGAAAAGAGCATGCCATTTACTACCTGAGCAAGAAGTTCACTGACTGTGAATCTCGCTACTCCATGCTCGAGAAGACGTGTTGTGCTTTGGCCTGGGCTGCCAAGCGTCTCCGCCAGTACATGATTCGACATACTACTTGTTTGATCTCTCATATGGATCCAATCAAGTACATATTTGAGAAGCCTGCCTTAACCGGGAGAATTGCCCGTTGGCAGATGTTGTTATCAGAATATGACATTGAGTATCACGCACAGAAAGCCGTGAAAGGAAGCATTCTAGCTGAGCACCTGGCTCACCACCCACTCAATGGTCATGAATCAACCAGTTTCGACTTTCCGGACGAGGACGTCATGTACCTCAAGATGAAAGATTACGACGAGCCACTACCAGACGAAGGACCTGAGATAGGATCCCAGTGGGGCTTAATCTTTGACGGAGCTGTCAATGCTTATGGACGAGGAATTGGGGCAATCATTGTTACACCTCAGGGTACCCATATTCCATTTACTGCCAGATTAACTTTCAAATGCACAAACAATGAGGCCGAATATGAAGCTTGCATCATGGGTCTCGAAGAAGCCGTAGATCTAAGAATCAAACACTTGGATGTATACGGAGATTCTGCTTTGGTCATCAATCAAATCAAAGGAGAATGGGAAACACGCCAACCAGGGCTAATTCCTTACAAAGACTACGCGAGAAGATTATTACCATTCTTCGACAGGGTAGATTTTCATCACATTCCTCGTGAAGAAAACAATTTGGCTGATGCATTAGCCACACTCTCTTCCATGATTAGGATAAATCATTGGAATGACATTCCTCGGATCGATGTTATGCGCCTGGATAGGCCCGCTCATGTGTTCATAGTAGAAGCAATCATCGACGACAAACCGTGGTATCACGACATCAAGAACTTTCTTCAAAAGCAAGAGTACCCTCTTGGGGCATCAAAGAAAGATAGAAAGACTTTGAGAAAGTTAGCTTGTAGATTCTTCTTGAATAAAGATGTTCTGTACAAGAGAAACTTCGACATGGTTCTGCTCAGATGCGTTGACAAAAAAGAAGCAGAAATACTCATGAGAGAAATACATGAAGGTTCCTTTGGTACTCACACCAATGGACATACCATGACAAGGAAAATACTGAGAGCAGGATATTATTGGCTGACAATGGAGTCAGATTGCTACCAGTACGCAAAGGGGTGTCACAAATGCCAGATCTACGCCGATAAAATTCATGTGCCACCATCTCTTCTCAACATACTCTCTTCCCCTTGGCCTTTCTCCATGTGGGGAATCGACATGATTGGAATGATCGAGCCAAAAGCGTCCAACGGACATCGCTTCATCTTGGTAGCTATAGACTATTTCACCAAATGGGTTGAAGCAGCTTCATATGCAAACGTTACAAGACAAGTTGTCGTCAGGTTTATCAAGAATCACATCATCTGTCGCTACGGCATTCCTAGCAAGATAATCACTGACAATGGGTCAAATTTGAATAACAAAATGATGAAGGAGCTTTGTGAAGAATTCAAGATTGAACATCACAACTCATCTCCTTACAGACCAAAGATGAATGGAGCTGTAGAAGCAGCTAACAAAAACATCAAGAAAATCATTCAGAAGATGGTCATTACTTACAAAGATTGGCATGAAATGCTCCCGTATGCTCTTCATGGTTACCGTACATCAGTACGTACTTCGACCGGAGCAACTCCTTTCTCCCTTGTATATGGCATGGAGGCAGTCCTACCTATAGAGGTTGAAATCCCATCAATGAGAGTCTTGATGGAGGCAAAATTAACAGAAGCCGAGTGGTGTCAAAGCAGATTCGATGAACTGAACTTAATCGAAGAAAAGCGCATGACAGCTTTATGCCACGGACAGCTATATCAACAAAGAATGAAGAAAGCTTTCGACAAAAAGGTTCGACCTCGCACAATCAAAGAAGGCGACCTTGTACTCAAAAAGATTCAATCTTTTCTCACAGATTCGAGAGGGAAATGGACTCCCAATTATGACGGCCCCTACGTGGTCAAGAGAGCTTTCTCAGGAGGAGCCTTAATACTCACGACTATGGATGGAGAAGAATTCACCCGTCCTGTGAACGTCGACGCAGTCAAGAAATACTTCGCCTAAATAATTAAAAGAACAACTCGCTAAGTTGAAAACTTGCAAAGAGCGGCTTAGGCAAAAAAGAGCGTCTCGGTGAATCGAAAACCCGAAAGGGCGATTCAGGCAAAAGTTAGAGACATAAAAAAAAAAAAAATTTCAATCCCGGTAGACTTAAAACCCGAAAGGGGTAGTTTACGCAAAAGTTAGGGATATATGGCAAGTAACTGTGTCCAGGACAAACTTGATCATTCAAAATCCATAGCGGAGTATTCATCAGCAGTAGGTCATCTTCTACGAAGCACGAATACAGCGCAACTCGGAGTGGAAGGGAAAGATAACGGTCGTCACGTTTCATCGTAGCCCTTTTCCCGAAAATTACCAATTTCCAACTTTGTAAATACTCCATGGAATCAAGCATTTGGCTGATTACCATTCCATATATAATAATTTGAGCCTTGTGCTTTTCCTTTGCAATCTAGTCTTATTCAGTTTCTTGGAATGCATTTTAAGTTTAAACAGTCAATTTCTTGAAACAAATGTTTTCATAAAATAAAAATGAATTTACTTGCAAAAATAAAGGTGAAATTTCTTTCTAAGGTTTACAAACAATAGGAAGAATGCAAACAGTTGCTCCGAGAACGGTTGAGATTCCGGGAATCAAGTTTTCCCCATGAGGTCGGTTTGCGAACATCTCCCGATGACGGATCTTCACTTCAATTCATATTACTCATTTCGGACAGCGGACAACTGATAACCAGGTATTCCCAACAGAGTTCGAACTACAAGAAGAGGACATCTTCTGATCAACAAGAATTCAAGTCGTATCTTAGGATTTTCCATCCGCGACAATTCTATTCACATTCACTTTACATTTTATCATTGTCATAATATTCATGCATACATTACATCATAATTGCATAGCCGAATCAGGCTTTGATCCTGTGAATGCCTAAGTCATTGAGGCATGAACTCAAGTTTCCCCTACAAGTTCCGGAGAAACTTTTTCCTGCGAGACAACAGTTCATACACAAGGATCTTACCAAGCAAGTCAACAGATGGTAGTCTCCCTCAAAGAGATAGTTTGTTCACTTTTGGAATTCCTCAGCCGAGAATCTCCTGCAGAGCGACATTCGACAGTCTTCTTCAGATAAGATAGTCTGCTTCACATTTTGGAATTCCCTACAGGTTTGGTATTTCCCCAGCAGGGTCAAGAGGTGCCACTTCTTGTCAAAGAAAAATTTAGAATCTCCCAGCAGATCGACAAATGATTCCCCAGCGGAGTCAGAGAATGATAGTCTTCGTCCAGAAGATAGTTCAGATTCCCCAACAAAGTCAGCAAATGGCAGTCTCTTTCAGCAGAAGACAGTTTGCTCACTTTTTATCATAACAGAGTCAGCAAATGGCAGTCTCTTTCAGCAGAAGACAGTTTGCTCACTTTCTATCATAACAGAGTCAGCAAATGGCAGTCTCTTTCAGCAGAAGACAGTTTGCTCACTTTCTATCATAACAAAGTCAGCAAATGGCAGTCTCTTTCAGCAGAAGACAGTTTGCTCACTTTCTTTCATGACAGGGTCGACAAATGGCAGTCTCTCCCAGTAGAAGACAGTTTGCTCCCCTAGCAATTGGCAAATGGCAGTCTTTTCCCAAGAAAAGACAGTTTGTCTGTTAAATACTCAAGAGATCGACAAATGGCAGTTTCTTCGAACAGTTTGTCTGTTTCTGGGATGTTTAACTCCCCACAGAGTCGATGAATGGCAGTTTTCCTCTTAGGAAAACAGTTCGTTGATTCCCCAGGCATCAGTTGACGAATGGCAGTTTTCACCCCGAAAACAGTTCGTCCGCCTTCAAACAAAGTCATTAGCCCCTCAAAAGATCATGAGGCCATATGACATTCTTTCAAAGACGTCAAGTCAAAAGGGAAGATGGTGAAGTTTCTTTACAACCGTCAAATGGCATCTTATCTCCAAGCGCTGATAAGAAGTTTGACGAGGAAACGAACCTTTGAAGTTTCTTTACAGCCGTCAAATGGCATCTTATCTCCAAGCGCTGGTAAGAAGTTTGACGAGGAAACAAACCTTTGAAGTTTCTCTACAGCCGTCAAATGGCATCTTACCTCCAAGCGCTGGTAAGAAGTTTGACGAGGAAACAAACCTTTGAAGTTTCTTTACAGCCGTCAAATGGCATCTTACCTCCAAGCGCTGGTAAGAAGTTTGACGAGGAAACAAACCTTTGAAGTTTCTTTACAGCCGTCAAATGGCATCTTACCTCCAAGCGCTGGTAAGAAGTTTGACGAGGAAACAAACCTTTGAAGTTTCTTTACAGCCGTCAAATGGCATCTTATCTCCAAGCGCTGATAAGAAGTTTGACGAGGAAACAAACCTTTGAAGTTTCTTTACAGCCGTCAAATGGCATCTTACCTCCAAGCGTTGGTAAGAAGTTTGACGAGGAAACAAACCTTTGAAGTTTCTCTACAGCCGTCAAATGGCATCTTACCTCCAAGCGCTGGTAAGAAGTTTGATGAGGAAACAAACCTTTGGAAATTTTCTCTTTATCTGAGATATTGTCCAAACGCAACTGAGACCAGTTTCGAGATTTGGACATCCAGAACGAGAGGAGGTTGTTTACCTTTTTCTAAGTATCAACACTTAGTTAAAGAAGATGGATTGCGCATCCTACATTGCCATCCATTCACCAGAATCCACATCAAGTATTTCTGCAGGAGTTTGTCTCCTCATCCCCCGCCAAGTGCGACAACGGGATCAAATCATGCAAAGATTTTATCATCTCAGGAGCGCCCAAAATTCGGGCATTCTTTGATATTTAAGTCTCTTTTACGCAGGAGAGATCGAGATCTCAATCTCTCTCCCTCCAGATAAAAGAAACTTAAACAGGGGCATCTGTCATACCCTAATTTTTGACCCCCCTGAGATGACATATTTTCAGGATTTTCATCAAGTCAAAGTAAGTACCCAGAGCAGTCTGACATTCAATCGAGGGTGTTCAAAGACAAGAAAACTCAGGCAAAGGATCAATCAATAGGAGGATTAGTCTCTAACACAATCATGAGACTCAAGAGCTTCATTATTTCACCTATGATTGATTAGACACCCAGTCATCTAAGTACAGAATTACTCAGATCAACAGACCAGGGTTTGGAGCCTTATCAAGGACTAAAATCAGGGAACACTTTTGGGAAACCCTAAAAAGCCCTAGGGGACCATTCAAAGACATCAATCATCTTCAAATAACTCATATGACAAGATCCACTGGACATTACACCTCAATTCAAAGTCTACAGTCATCATTGTCCTCTGGTCGACAATTAGGGTTTTTGACCTAATTCCCCAAGATAGTTGACTTTTAATCAGGGCATGGATCTAAAACTCAAGACATGATCCAAGAGTCTCTATTACCTCAATATAATCCCTTTACAACATTCATTTAAGGAGAAGATCTTGTTTCTACACAAAAGTCCAAAATCTCACCTTATTTGGAAAAAGTCAACTGTATGGGATCACCATTGACTTTTGAGATTTTTGGTCAAACCATGACTTTCAAGGATCAATATCATCAATATATGGATATTAAAGTCATTTGACCAAAGAAATTCAAAGAAATTCATCAAGGAGCAAAAAGTCGGGAATTAGGGTTTTTTAAGGCATGGTGAGAACTCAAAATTTCACGTACACAACTCAAAAAACTTCCAACATAAAAGTTGTAGATCTTGCAAAATAAAACAACATCTTACAAAGGAACTTTTTTCAAAAGATCAATCATTTAAGAGTTTTGGAAATTTTGGAGTTTTAGGTCATAAACACTTAGAAATTTTTCTAAGTGTTTTAACCTAGTTTTCTTCCAACTTTGGCCTCATTTTTCACAAATTTTCCAAAGGATTCTGAAGAAACTCCAAACTAATGATTTGAAGTAGATGTTTAGGGCTTTCCAAATTGTGTTCAACCTTCTCCAAATTCATTTTGAGCTAAGAGTTATGCTTGTTCAAAGTTGGCCTCATGAAGTGAAATTATAGGTCATGTACAATTTGAAACTTTGCAATTTTGTGCATTTTGCTTCACTAAGTGATGCTACACGACCTCTAATACATCTGAAACCATACCACACATACAAACTCATCATTGCATAAGGATTAGAGAAGATTCCCAAAAACAAAGGCATGTGATTATGTAATGATTGCATTTTTGAATTTATGGCAAATGATGAATCATCAAGGAATCTTGTTCTAAGCCAATTAGAACTCTCCTCTGAATCAGAAATGTTCCCTTGGATCATACAAGATCAATGGTTGGGGAAGCTAGCCCGAAAATGCATCATTGCATTTAGGATCTTTTCAAATTTTCTTCTTGGCTAAGAAACCAAAACTCTCTCATTAAGCAAGCTCACTCTCTCAATCAGTACTGAACCATTTACCTATAAATAGGGGAGCATACTTCAGTAGAAAAACACACCAAAGCAACTCAATTCCTTGCTTTCTCTTTCTCTTCTCATGCTTATTGTTTTTCAAAGTTCTTTGGCAAGAAGAATCGTTTTCTTCAAACCAGAGCTCATCTTTGGAAAGTAAGCATTCTAACATCTCAAGGGAGGTCATTTGAGGTGATCCAAGCACCTGGATCACTTCTGTAAGTGGAGGAACACCATTGTTGCTCTCACTTTGGAGCAGTTGCAGTTGGAGGTCCATAGTGCAATTCAGAAGGTTTCCAATCAAGCTAAGCATCCAGGCATGTTCCATAGGAGGTAGTGAAGCTGTTCAGATGGCTGCAGCTCATCTGTAACTCAAGAATCATCACCCTCCATGTTCACTTGAAGCTCAAATCGAGGGAGGTCCATAGAACAATTCAGGAGGATTGAGGTTACAACAAGCATTCAGTTAGCATCACTGAACCACAAGGAAGCTTTTGGGATCATTCATACAAGCCCAGGTGCTCTCTATCATCCTCACGACCTCCATTTTCAGAGGTAAGTTTCTGAACTCTACCTCTTTAATTTAAGCACTCTTTGTGATAAAGCTCGATTCTATCTTGTTAAGCATCATCAGAGGATTGAAAACCCTCTATCATCATTCATTTATCTTTCAGTATAGTCATTTAATTTGATTTTCAAAATTTAGGGTTCTTCACGATTTCTGGTAAATTAGTTAGATATAGTTGATATAAATTTATGTTAGTTACATATTTAGGATCGTGAGTGAATTTAGAATAAGTTTCATCTTTACATCTTTGCAAATGGTTGAGAAATGAGCAAGTTCATAAATTCAAAATCTAAGAACTTGAGGTTGAAGATGACAATGGTGGTGGCGCGCAAATTTCAAATTCAGGGTTGAGTTTATTTTATTTTGAATGATACCTGTTTCATAAACGACTAAAACGTGATAGCCCAGTGGTAAAGAGTGTTTGTGTGTTGCGCGTGCCCAAGGTCTGGGGTTCGAATCCCCCTCGCCCCAGACCTTTTGATTTTATTTTCTTTTTGCTTCTATACACTTGAATAACATATGAGTTGCAAAGGAGTCAGTTTACTATCACCATGCGCGCGCTGGCCCAGTGGTTTGGTTTTGGGTGTGTGACTTGGAGGGCGTGAGTTCAATCCCTCTAGGTGACAAAACCTTATTTTTTATCACTTTTCCCATTTGATTTCTTCACAACTTTACACAATTAATTAACCTATCAAATTAAATCATTTTCACTTCATTTTTCACACACTTGTTATTTAATATATCTATTTTATGAATAATCAAAAAAATCATAAAAATATTATTTATTTCATATATTTTTATTAGGTTTAAAATAGTATGTTTTAAGTGTTTTCTTAAATACTTTAAATGCATATATTCATTTTGTTTTAACCTAATTATTTTGATAAATAAAGTTTATGATAAAACCCTAATTATTTAGGTCTTAATTAGGCATAGATCTTTTTCTTTACCTTAATTAAGTTGACTTTCTGTCAATTTTCAAAACTGTTTTCAATCTCCGAATAAATCGAATAATTAAGGTTTTCAAACAACAAAACCTTATATTATTTCAAATCATTTTCAAAACTAATTTTACACCAGTACTATAAAGTACTGGGCCTCTAATAGAGTGTAAGTCCCAAACACCTTCTCTTCTTAGCTTGTTTTCAAAACTGTATTTTCAAAATCTTCTTTCTGTTTTCAAAACATTCTTCTGGTATTTGAAGGGCATTATTCCCGGTGAAACTCTTCAGATACCTATGTGACCTTTGTCCATCTTCACTTCTTCTGTTTTCAAAAACCCTTAACTGTTTATAACAAATATTCAATTGTTATCAACAAAACAACAAAATATTGTTGAGGCTCTGTACATACTTCTTCAAAGGCCTCCACTCCATCCAGGTTAGGCTTTACAAGCTTTCAATTTACAGTCTTTATTTAAATTACTGTCAAATATAAATTGTGCATATATATTAGTTTAGAACTACGTTTGAGTATAAACCTTAGGACAGTTAAACTATATATATATATATATATATATTATAGGAATATGACCTAGGATTGAGAATGTCTTCCCGGTGAAGGCTCTTTCCTAATTAGAGATCTGTAGTTCAAACCCCCAAGATGAATTATTCCCGGTGAAACATCTTGGCAAAAACCTTAGAATCCAAAAATATAGGACACATCCACCCAAAGAGGAATTATTCCCGGTGAAACCTCTTACCCATTTGCTTAGAGCCAAAATAAGTTCAAAACTACATAGCTTTCTCTTGTGCTATAACAAGGACCCTCGATTAGCCTCCTCTTGGGCTTTGTACAAGGACCCACAGGCTTCTTAAAAGCATTTCCAGCTTCCTCTTGAGCTTGTATACAAGGACCCATCAGGTTTCTTATAAACATAGGAACAGGTCTTTAGTCACCTTTTAGCCTACCCTGGTGAGTTTTCTTCCAATTTAAACCAGACTTTTAACAAGCCAAGTTTGTCTCAATTTTGCATTGAGTACACCTTTTGGAATGAGAGACATGGACAGTCTCTGTCACCCTTATCTTCATCAATCTTCCTTAGCAGAGTCTAGGATCCATATTTGCTTATCCTCAACATGAGTCAGCCTTCATCTTGGGCTTTAAACAAGAAGTCTCCACTAGATAATCTTTCTGCCATTCACCAAAAGAGTCAAAACCCCTGGAAAGGGTTAGCCTCCAAATCAATCCATCATTTCAATAAAAACCCCTGGAAAGGGTTAGCCTCCAAAGTCAATTAATCAAAAAGAGTCACGACCCCTGGAAAGGGTCAGCCTCCAAAAAAACATGATAAAGTCAGTCTTTTAACAGACAATTTCTCCAGCTGAGTCAAAACCCCTGGAAAGGGTTAGCCTCCAAAATCAGTCTTTCAAAAAAATCAAAGATTCATTCTCTTAGGAGATAATCTCCCCAAATAGAGTCTCCCTAAGTAGAGTCAGCCTCAATTCTGGGCTTCGTACAGAACACCAAAAACTCCTTAGTTTAAATACTCCCCAGTAGAGTTATCATTTCAATAAGTCAATAAAATCAATCAAAAAGCCTCAAGCTTGGGCCTCATTCAAGCCAGCTAAAGTCAAATCTTTCATATAGTAAATAGACATAGCTTATCTCTATAGAGAGATATTTTTACTACTCTACCACATTCAAACAAACAAACATTTCAATTTCAATTTCATTCAAAGTCTCCCATTTAGGACTCTGAAAGACATGCTCTGGCACATCCCCAGACTTGTACACTTTCCCTAATTTGGATGAGCATCTTTCTTTCATTTTAGAGGCACGATGGCTGTCATACTTGATCAACCAAGTAGACTCCCCTCTTAATGAAACATCATTTTTTTAGCTTTTCTGTCACTTTTAAATGTTTGTGGTAGAATAGTACAAATACCTCTCTGTAAAGATGATTTCATGTCTCTTTACTGTAAATAGAGATTTAATTCCAAGCTTCAACCTTGAGCTTCAAGCAAGGCACCAAAAACAAGTAATTTCCCTAGTTAGTTCCCCGAACTACATTAAGCTCTGACTTCCACTAGGGATATGTAGGCATGAGGTTCACAAGGAATCTCAGCGAGCTAATAAAATACCAAAAATAGTCAGTCTGTCTATCTGTCTGTCTTTCTTTAATCAATTCAATTCTCTCTCCTAACACAAAGGAGAAACTTTCCCAATCATTAGCAGCAAACACAATCACAATGACACAGAGAAGGTTCCTGTAGAGTACTACAGATATGTAGGGTGTTTAAACACTTCCCTATGTATAACCGACCCCCCGGACTCCAGAATTTCTAGTCTAGGTGAAATCCCCACACTTAGCAAACTCCTAGGGTTTAGTTGAGATCTTTTTTTCCCTTTCCTACTCGTAGGACCAATAAGAAAGTTCGTGTGATATCGTAGGAAGAACTGAAACAAAATTCATCCCACCACGGGCGCATTCTCCTTCCAAATTTCGCGTGAAAGGTTTAGCGTGCCGTCCTCCCAAGTGAAACGGGGAGGTAAAGAAAACGACACCACAATATGCAGAAGTTCTAATGGCCTAGAGGAAGAGACATCATTCTTTGATTTAAAAGAAGGTTTTGAGAACTTTCCCTTCTGACATGCTTCACACGGAGCTTCTGAGTTATACTTCATATTGGGAAGACCTCTAACCAAATTGAGTTGGTAAAGCTTGGATATTCTCCTCATGTTAACATGTCCCCATCTTTCTGACTTACAGCTTTACATGATTTTTGATTAAAGATAATTTCATAGCCGTTGTCACTTAATTGACTTATGGACAAAAAGTTATGTGCTAATCCTTCTACTAATAAAACATTAGTTATAGAGGGAGAGTTACCATTACCAATGGTTCCGGAACCAATAATCTTTCCTTTTTTATTACCTCCAAATCTAACGTCTCCGCCAGATTTAAGCTTCAGGCTTTGGAACATAGACTTTCTTCCCGTCATGTGTCGCGAGCATCCAGAGTCCAGGTTGAAGGTGGGGAAAAACACAAGAAAGGGGGGGTTTGAATTGTGTTCTTCAATATTTATTTCCCTTTCTATAAATCTTTTCCTTCTTCTAATATCTCATTATTTGGATATGCTTTAGATAATATTGCGGAAGCATAACAATGCATAACCAATGAGATATACATTCATTTAGTTTCTTTTCTTTCTCAGAACTTCTTACTTTGTTAACCACCATTCTGAATAGGGACTGCATGGAAATTTTGAGTTAAATGAAAGTTTAGAAAGTAAAAGACACATTCATTTTTATCCTGGTTCACCTTCTCAACAAGGTTACCTCCAGTCCACCCTCCTCAGGTGATTTCGCCTCTTTCCATAGAGGACTTAATCCACTATAACCAAAACTTGATTACAACTGCACAACCAACTGTCGTGACTAACAATACAACTGCACAAGCTACCCGCAAGTGACTGACCCTAGATGATGAATTGTTCAGTGATCTCAGCAAGATATAACATCCATCAACCTAGAAACTCCTGCACAAGCTATATGTAAGTGACTAACCCTAGACAATGAATCGTTCAGTGATCTCAGCAAGATATAACGTTCATTGACCTAGACAGCTCTAATAGTCTAACTAGACCTCTTGGACATCTTAAGTATCTGAATCAGAAGGATACTCAAGGAACACTAATTCAAACTAGAATTGTTCTTCTGGAGATTACAAGTGTGTTTCTTATCAAGCATATTTTCTCCTATTCTAATTGCCTATTATTTATGACACACTGACTAGAAGTCACTTCTGGTGCCTAAACAATTTATCAGAAGATTCCTAAGGAAAAACACAATATGAGCAACAACTCTTGTGTTTTACATATTATTACAAGAATTAAAAATATCTTGTAGTCTTCTAGGTTCTGTCTTCTGGTTGAGATTTAGCATGAAAATTTTCAGAGTAAGATGTGTATTTGATATCATGTGTGTGACCAAAGCTAAATTGTTTGTGCGGTGGTTTATATGTGATATTCATTTTACCAACATGTTTAGGTTGGTATGTTTCTTTCCCTTCGGGAGTTTTATATCCAATTCCTCTTCTATTGTTTCCACTCACATCATAGATCATTAAAGCCATTTTGCTTCTATCTATGCTCTTTGCGAGAAATTTTTGAAAACTAGAGTCATACTCCTTAAGAATATTTTTTGAGCTTGAATCAGTGTCTAAATTAGAAACTCTTTGAGCTTTATGAAATTCCTCTTTGAGTTTGACATGATTTTCTTTCAAATCAGAGTTTTCTGATTTAAGTTCCTCAATTTCATATACAAGGTTCTTCTCAAGTTTCTTGTATTTGAGTTTGAGTTGACTGTAATTTTCAAAAAAGTTCTGACAAACTTTTTACAAGTTCAGATCTAGTAAGTTCATAGAATACCTCTTCAGATTCTGATTCAGTGTCAGAGTCATTTGTTGTGGTAGCCATAAAAGCTAGGTTGGCATGTTCATCTTCTGAGCTTGATTCATCTTCAGAAGATTCTGAATCATCCCATGTGGCCATCAAGATTTTCTTCTTTTCAGAATTTTTCTTTGGCCTTTCTTTTTGTAACTTAGGACGATCATTTTTGTAGTGTCCTGGTTCTTTACATTCATAACAGGTGATACTTCTTTTGCTTGACTTCTTTCGTCTAGAAGATTCTACTTTATCTTCTGATCTTTTGTAGTTTCTGAATTTCTTTTGTCTGTGCTTCCACATTCTATTTATCCTTCTTGATAGAAGAGATAACTCATGTTCTTATGAAGAATAGTCCTCTGAGCTTTCTTCTTTAGCCTGAAAAGCATTTGTTTCATGATTTTTTGTAGATTTAAGAGCAACAGACTGACATGTCTTTTGAGGCTCATGTTCATCAAGTTCTATCTCGTGACTTCTTAGTACACTGATGAGTTCTTCTAAGGATATACTATTCAAATCTTTTGAAACTTTAAAAGCAGTGACCATTGGTGCCCATCTCCTGGGTAAACTTCTGATGATTTTCTTGACATGGTCGGCTTTGGTTTATCCTTTGTTCAGAACTCTTAGACCGGCAGTCAGCGTTTGAAATCTTGAGAACATTGTTTCAATGGACTCATTTTCTTCCATTTTGAAGGCTTCGTACTTCTGAATGAGATCCAGAGCTTTTTTCTCTTTTACTTGAGCATTGCCTTCATGAGTCATTTTGAGAGACTCAAACATGTCATGTGCAGTATCTCTATTTGTGATTTTTTTCATACTCTTGTTTTGAGATAGCATTGAGCAGAATATTTCTAGCTTTGTGGTGATTTTTGAAATGTGTCTTTTGTTGTTTGGTCATGATCTTTCTATCAATCTTATTTCCTTCTTCATCTAATGGATGTGTGTAGCCATCTAAGACCACATCCCATAAGTCAGCATCATGACCTAGAAAGAAACTTTCTAGTCTATCTTTCTAGTATTCAAAATCATCTTCATTAAAGACTGGAGGTTTTGTGTAGTTGTTGTTGCTTTGATCATTTGCCATGGTGTTTTCCTTCTAGATCTTTGTCTGACACAGTTAAGTGTTTGCACCCAGAACCAAGAGCTCTGATGCCAAGTGAAGGTTTAGAAAACACTTAGAAGGGGGGGTTGAATAAGTTTTTCCATTTTTGTTCGCAACACCGATAGCTAAACACAGTTATTTTTATCCTAGTTCGTTTGCAACTCAAACTACTCCAGTCCACCCGCCAAGGTGATTTCGCCTCTCTCAATCGAGGACTTAATCCATTATAATCAAAATTGTTTACAACTGCACAACCAATTGTTGTGACTAACAATACAATGCACAACCAACTGTCATGACTAACAATACAATGCACAACCAACTGTCGTGACTAACAATACAATGCATAACCAACTATCGTGACTAACACCTCTAAGACTAAATAGTCCTAGCCCTCTTGAGAAATCTAACCCAACTGGTCTCTCAAGGAACAATTAAAAAATAACTTCAAACAATAGTGTTTCAAATTGCTACTAATAAGCTTTAATCACAACTGTGATTTTTCACTAAGTTTTTGTATAAGAAGTATGAACTCAGAATGTTAGCATAAAAGTATTTTCATTAGCGTAAGAGTTCAAGTTGGCTTTTGATGATGTTTGTTGTTACTCCACACTTCTCTTGTGTGAGCTCTATTATTTCTTTTCAAAGATTCTTCTATATATAGCTTCAAGAATTTTTCCATTATCTTTATGTTTAGAGAGAGCATTAAATGCTTGCGTGTTTGATTTTTGTTTTTGTTTCTCCAACGAGCTGCATGTGCGTTACTTCTTCAATCAACCTTGGGAATTATTCCATTTGAGTGCTTCAGCCGTCTTTTTAATCATTTTGTTTTTAACGGCATCTTATCTTGATTCAGAACTTTGCATTTATTCATAACTTTTTTTCTGACTTGAATATAACTTCTAATGGAATTTGTCTACAGCGGTTGGTGCATTCAGAAGTTACTTCATTAGAACTTTCAACGGCTTTTCCTTTCAGCGGTTGTTCAGCTTTACATAAAGTTCATGTTCTGATGGCACTTGTATTAGAACATCTTCTGAAATGAGAAACATATAATCAGAGTACCACATTTACTTATACAAAATCAATTTACTTGTTATCATCAAAACACTAAGATATGATTAGAACCAAACTATGTTCTTACAACTACCACAACAATGAAACCCAAAGCAAACACAATCAAGCATGATTTATAAACCAAGCAATCAATAGATGAACAAAAGGTTCACCCTTCATTAGAACATGCAAGTAGGTTATCACCTAGACAAACATGGCCAAGCAAGCATGATTAATCAATAAAAAAACAGCACATGTATATTCCAGCCCCTAAACATGTACCTAACTCACTCTTAACACCAAAGTGTTACATCCAAAGAATAGAAAGTAAGCCTAAGCAACAAATACAATTAGCACTCTTCAAGATTTCAAGATGAATTGCATTCTAAATGACCCCCTAAATCTAAATTCAAATAATCATTCAAACAACATGTTAAGACCTTAAACCAGTAGGTCAAAGGAGCTCAAGACATCATGCCCTTAAATGACCCCCTAAATCTAAATTCAAATGAAATTCAAACAAGTCATAAATGAAAGACATCCAAGAGTTTTCTATACACCTAAGGTATCATACCAAAAGGTATTTACACGTTTATAGGTCAAGTTAACAAAGTTCATGCCAAAAGCTAAACCAAAAACCACATTGTTATTATGTTTAAAAAATCAATTCAAACAAGGAAAGAAAGAGTGATCTAAAAAACCAAATTATAGGTCACCTAAGTTCCCTAATGAATCCTAATTATATCCACAAAATGATCCAAAAATATTGCACAAGTGCATTACCCCAAAGTGATAACAAACCAACAAGTATGTGCACAAATAGGAGAAATTGAGTCTCAAAGACTCACACAAATGACCAATCCAAAATCAACATCTGGCTATGAAATTTTATGCAAAATGTCATACACGAACCTACTGAGTACCCACAAAAATTGAGATCAAAATTCAATAATTAAGGAATTCAATCAAAACAATTTGGAAAATGTATCAAAACATGGCAAAGTATGAACACATGTGAAGAAAATATCTACAAAAAATACCAAATAAATTGTAAAAAAAAAAAAAAATTCACACACATCCTAACATGTTATAGAATCTAAAACATATTTTTTTTACATTTTTAATTTGAGTTAAAACTGATTTATTAGTAAAACGTTGTGAGGTTAACAAGAATTAAGTAAAACAAACACTCTGTCTAAGCCAGGGGTGCAAAAGCAATTACAAAGTGAATTGAAATTGTGTGTTGCGCGCGTGTGGGCCTAAAAATAGAGGTACAGAAAACAAAACGTTCGGCCCACTTAACCAAAGGCACATCAGCATCAGCAAACATGGGTGTACAATAAGAAAAAACGCCTAAGCCCAATTCATTCAACACAGTCCGTGGCCCAAATATTCTTTTTGTTACTTTCCATTTTATTATCAGCATTTATTTCATATTGCATGGTTTTTATATGCATGTGGGACATATAATAAAAGCAACCCATATTAATTGGTCATATAAACTTAACTCGTAAAAGACAAAAGAGATCCTTGAGCCAATCATGACGTGCCCTGCCCCATTCCAATCATTTGGATATGGACAAAAGAAGAAAAAAACAAAAAAGATCAACAAATACGAAAGCGCAACGTCCAGGGTCTCATGGGAACCATACAGACGCCGGAGCTAACCTCCGGTCGTCTTCTCTGGCCACTCAGCCACCAGAGCTCAACAAGAATGCCCAGAAATCAACAAGACTAACACCGGTCCACTCGGTTTTTGACATATATTCCGAATATTGCCCTAGTTTTCTCCTCCAACCTCTCTAACACCAAGAACGTAAGCTATCAGTCTAAACCCTAAATCACCGGAAATTGCGAATACGAAATCAAATTATCATAAATCACTCATCCTCACACACTACATCCAAATATGGCACTCAAACTCAATGAAACAAGCATTAACATTACTGAATCATAACCTGCAACAAACAAATACAATAATACATCCACCAAATACATGTGGCCTATTGCCTAGCCTCCGGTGGCGGAGCTCCCAGATGCAAATACCAATTGTCTAAGAATGCTAAGAGAGATTCATGGCGTTTACCTGTTGGATCTTGCAAAGAACACACAAAAGAAAACTCTACCACTTCAGACTTGAATCTTAGAATATGATGAATACCTCAACCAGCTTCAACACGTTGAGAAATAAACTCAAGTTCTTAGTCTGGAATTAGAAAACTGAATCTGAAAATATGCGTAGCTGAACTTCGAGAATCTGAGATGCAAGGTGATGCTGATATGAGGTAGAAAGTGACGATGAGATCATGAAGCAAGAATGGAGAAGGCGGTGATGAGTTGATGAAGCAAGAGTGAAGGAGATGATGATGGTGCGAAGGAGAAGATGAAAATTTGTTAGGGTGGTTATGGTTGTTGAGATCAGAGTGAAGTTGTGTTGTTGTTGGAGATGAGGGAGAGAGAGAGAGAGAGAGAGAGAGAGAGAGAGAGAGAGAATGATGAATTTTTTTGAAATTGAAAAAGGGAAAAGAATCAATGGGTGTCCTCAAAATGTGTGAGGTTGTTAGAACATAGTTTGGTTCTACATCTTCGAAAGAGTTTTGATGATAACAAACACATAAATTTAGATAAGAACAAATATGCACTCTAATCCTACGTTTTACATTGCTGAAGTTCTGAAGTAGTTTATAGTGATCTCTCATAAGTAGAAGGCTACATTGAGAGAAGCTTATAAGAAGAAGATGGTATAGACAGTGATTTCTCATAAGCAGAAGGCTACGTTGAGAGAGGTTTGCAAGAATAAGAAGATCTAAACGTTGAAGGAAGTTTATAAGAACGAGAAGTTTCGAAGATTCTAAAGGAAGTTTACAAGAACAAGAAGTTCTGAAGACAAACAAGACAATCGTCAAGTTCTGATACAGAAAGCGCTTCAAGAACCAAAGTTGCATTCAATATTCTGATAATTAGAAGATGCTCTTTACGTTATAATCATTTGTACAAGATCAAAAATTAACGGCTGGAACATCATTACTACAGACAGAATCTCTATATTTAGAAAGAACATTCAATTCTCATTTTATCAACCTTCTAAAACAAGTCATCATGTCTCTCAATGACTCTTCAAGCCCACTCTATATAAAGAAGACAATGATGAAGAATTTGATACTCTCACGCACGTAAGTACAAATAGAGCACTCATAAAATATTCATATTTTCTTATCTCTTATTATTGTGCTATAATTTCGTGTATACATCACAGTTGTGATACTACTTAATAGAAGCAACTTTGTAAACACTAAAGAATTATTTTGTAATTATTGTTCCTTGAGAAAACCGTGTTGCGGTTTGATCTCGAGAAGAAGTTGATGGCTGTCTTCGTGTCATTGTAATCAAACTTTTGATTTAATGGATTAAGACCTCGTAAGAGAGAGGCAAAATCACCTTGGCAGGGTGGCCTGGAGTAGTTTGAGTTCAAACGAACTAGGATAACTAAATGTGTCAAATATTTTAATTTATTTTAAAAAACCAATCCAACCCCCCCCCCCTTTTTTTTTTGTGTCTTCAAAGTTGAGTTTCTTATGTATGATGGTGCATAGAGTGTAGTGTGGTGACTGTAGCAGATTATTTCCTCTTAAACTTAATATGCAAGTTTGGTGTATTTGGAGTATGCACTCTCTTTACTTAGTGTCACGAGCAAAGAAAAATGTGTCCTCCTTTGTATTGTATCCATGTGGAGAGGGAGAATAGAAGAGAAAATGGTGGGGTCCTCGTTTGTATCATGTATTATAAAAATGGGAAAAGAGGTGTATTGGTTTTGCTGCCCTCATATTTTCTTTCCAAAAACAATTTCAAGATTCCATGTTGCATGCTTTTGTAGTAAATTCTTTTGAAGTCATGCATGTAATAAGGGTTCGTATAGCTATAAGGAGTATGGCTAGGTGGACAAGTTTTACGTGAGTATGAGAGAGAAACATGAGAGAGAAAGAGTGAAGGGAGAGCTGGGAGAAACTGGTGAGTGGAACTTAGTTTCAAAACGTCAATGGAAACTGAGAAGGATATAAAACCGTTGGGACTTACAGAGAGGCAAAGGAAGTGTAGATGGTGAGCAACTTACAAGTTTTTTCTTCTCGGAGTTTCCAGAGGAGTTTGGAGCAAAGGAGATGTTCAACATTTTTGTAAACTTTGGGTTGGTTGCAGAAGTGATAATTCCACCAAAGAGAGATAAATGGGGGAGAAAATATGGGTTTTTCAGATTTAGGAAGGTGACGGATACAAGATTGCTGGAGGTAAAGATGAACAATACTTTCATTAGAGGCAGAAATATTCGTGCAAATGTACCAAGGTTCCAAAGAGGAGTAGAACCACAACATGGCAAACACAATAAGGGAACTAAGGCGAAAGTTGATGAAGGAGGAAATAGAAAGAAGATAATGCAATACCAAGAAATCAAGGGTAATGTTACATATGCACAAGTGATGAAGAAAAATGTAGGCTTGCAGGATAGAAAAGATCAAGGTTGGAATATGAAAGAACACAGACCAAAGTTCACACACTTGCAATTTGACGTGGAGGTATGCGATTTAAGAAGTTTCAAAGTGGCGTATGTTGGAGTAATAGAAGAACTTGGAATGACATACAACATACAAGTAACCCTACACGTAGAAGGATGTTTCAGGATCAAATTTACGCTGCTGGGTGCAAATTTGTGTTTACTTGAAGAACTTGAGGCGGGAGAGATTCAAATGCTGATAAAAGAAGATGTAGAATGGGTAGGTAAATGTTTTTCGGATATTCACCCGTGGAATCCGGGTGATGTTGATAACGAAAGATTGACCTAGATGCGATGCTTTGGATTACCTTGCCATGTATGGAACCAGAATTTTTTTGAGTTCATATCAAAAACGGTGGGTGAATATGTTTGCATGGATAAGGAAACAAGGAAGCATACGAGGATGGATGTTGCTCGGTTTTTCATCAGAACCAAGTATTCAATGGTTTTAAATGAGATTGTTAATGTTGGTGTGAATGATAAGGTTTATTGCATTAAACTAATGGAAGATTCTCATGGGCCTAAGCGAGTAGTGATTCTGAAGGGCTAGGGAAAAGGTGATCAGGAAGGTAAATCGTCGGAGCAACAAGATGGTGAGTGGGAGGATAGTGGTGAGGACGACGACAGAGTTGATTCTGAGGATGACAAAAGTGTGTCAGACGAAAGGTTGTTGTCTATTTAGAGTAATATGGGCTCAGAGGTTCAGAAGGAAAGTGGTGATGGAACAGTTCATACATGTAGGGAGGAACCTAGATTTATTTCGAAGGATAAAAGCTTGGAGGCAGGGGATAATTAGATAATTCAAAAGAATCTTATACAAAAGCATACAAAGGTTGACCAACATGCATTTGGTGAGAAGTCAACATTAATTGTTGATGGTAAGGGAGTAATAAATAAGGGACAAGATGTTAGGGTTATCGATGTTGATAGTAACGTAATAATAATAAAGGGACAAGTAAAAGCTGGATTCAAACCTGTCAAAGATTTCTTCCAGGATGGTAGGGTCAAAGAAGTGGGCCAGAGGGGAGATAATTTTAGTGGGCTGGATGGGGGGCTTCATATATCTTACCCAATCACGTGTTCACCTTATAGGCTAGACATTGTGAGAATGCCCAAGAAGACAAAACCTGTGGTAGAGATTTATGAGGATATCCAAATCCCATTTGCACCGTCTTACTTCTCTTCCCTATTACACTCTCAGGGCAACCCTAATTTTCAATTATCAATGAATCTCTCACCTGTGTTGAATGAGAAGGGAGGAACTAACTCAAGGAGTTCAATGGGGTCGTTGTTATGTGGCAATTCTGTGGCGGATTCAAGAGTGCATCAAGCTAATCGTCGTATATGGAAGTTGTTAGACAGCATGCCGGCTAAAGTGTAGAAATCAATCAAAGATTTGAGGATTGAAAGAGATGAAGACGATGAAGTTTTTGAAGTGATTGTTAGGAATATGGAAGTACGGGAAAGATCTTTCTTTGAATCAGGGAAGGAGAAATTTGATGGTATTCCATGAATTTTGGAACATTCAACATAAGGGGGTGGCAATACAGTCAAAAGAAGAAGAATTTGTCAAATCCTAGCAAAGGCGAAGGCGGATTTTTGCTTTATTGAGGCAACAAAAATTAAAATCATGGAGGAGAGAATTATAAAAAGTTTGTGGGGTTTGGAGGATTGTGAATGGTCGGCTGTAGGATCTGAAGGACTATCGAGGGGAATGTTAACAATATGGAAAAAAAGGCATTGTAGAGCCTACTTTCAGCTTCAAATAAAAAGGTTTCCTTGTGTTAATGCAATCTGGAAAGGTACAAACTGTTATTTTCTTAATGTTTATTCATCATGTTGTATCACTGAAAAGAGAGTGTTATGGAGAAAATGTTGGATTGGAAATACAAACTGCCTTTAGAAGAGTATTTAATTAGGGGCGATTTCAATGCAATAAAATTAGGAGAAGAAAGGAAAGGGAAAATACAGTCGAGTAGGGTAGAGTTGGAGGAGTTCGCAAAGTTTATAGAGCTTATGGAGGTGCTAGATATACCTGTTATAGGGAAAAGTTTACATGGATTAATTCTAATGGCAAAGCAAGAAGCAAGATAGACATGATTTTACTTTCAGAAGGGATTATTAATCAGTGGAAGGTTGTGGCTCAAGTTACAGGCAACAAGGATATTTTTTACCATAGGCCGGTTTGGGTGAAATCAAGCAATCTTGATTTGGGTCCTAAACTATTCAAAGTGTTCAATAGCTAGTACAAACATGAGGAGTTTTTCTGTTATGTGAAGCAACAATGGGAGTCGTTTGAAGTAAAGGGTAATAACGCCTTTATCTTGAAGGAAAAATTCAGAAGGTTGAGGGATAGTTTGAGAGGGTGGAATCATAGGGTATTTGGCTGGCTGGATTTGAAACTTGAAGAAGAAGTGGAGGAGTTGAACGAATTAGAGGATGAAGATACAACAATTTAAGTCAGTTAAGTCAGGAAATCAATGCTAGAAGGAAACACATTCAAGAAAATATCTGGAGGAATTTACATCATAAAGAGAGTATGTTAAAACAAAAGGCAAGGCTGAAATGGATTAAGAAAGGTGATAGCAATACTAAGTATTTTCATTCTGCTTTGAGAACAAGAATCGGGAAAAATATTATTGTCTCGATACAAACTGATCAAGGGAATCTAAAAGGTGTTGACGAGGTTAAGAAAGGGGTAAAGGAGCACTTTGAGAAAAGATTCAACAAGCAGGAAATTTCAAGACCTAGGTTGAAGGGGATTGATTTTAACAGATTATCTGATGAAGAGAGAGCAGCTTTAGAGGAAGATTTTTCAAGGGAGGAAATTAGAGATGTGGTGTTTAGTTGTGAGGGTGATAGAAGTCCAGGGCCTGATGGATTTAATCTTGAATTTATAAAGAATTATTGGGATATAGTGGGAAACGAGATAATACAACGTGTCCAAGATTTCCATCAAAAGGCATCTCTTCCTAGAGTTATGTCAGCACCTTTTATCGCCCTTATTCCCAAAGTGGTGCGTCCTCGAGGTTTGGAGGAGTTTAGACCAATTTGCCTAATTTGAAGCATATACAAAATTATCTCAAAGTTATTGGCTGGAAGGTTGAGAAAGGTGATTGGGAAGTTGATTTCAAATACTCAAACGACTTTTGTACCGGGTAGACAGATATTAGATGGAGTGTTGGTTACTAATGAGATTGTAGACTTCGCTCGAAGAAGGAAGAAAAGTTGTTTATTGTTTAAAGTAGATTTTGCTCAGGCGTATGACTGGGTTGACTGGGGGTTCTTAAAAGAAATGATGGTTAAAATGGGATTTGGTGACAGATGGATGAAATGGATGATAGCGGGTGTGTTCAATAGAAATTTGTTAATTTTGGTGAATGGCAGCTCCACTGATGAATTCCAAGCACGTATAGGGTTACAGCAAAGGGATCCACTATCTCCCTTTTTGTATATGATTGTGTCAAAAGTCATGGCAGGTCTGATGCGCTAGTCAGCGGGAAGAGGCAAATTTAAATGGTTCAGAATGAATGAAGAGGTAGGTGGTCTATGACTTATTACAATTTGTAGATGACACCATTATGGTGGGTGAAGGGTCGTGGAGTAATTTGTGGGCTATCAAAGTAATATTGTGAGGATTTGAGATGGTGTCGGGGCTAAGAGTGAATATGTGGAAAAGCAAGATGTATGGAATTGGTGTGGATGAGTATTTTCTCCAGGCAGCAAGTCAGTTCTTGTGCTGCATATTGGATAGCATTCCGTTTAAATTTCTTGGTATCATAGTGGCGGGAATCCGAGAAGGCCCAGCTTTTGGAATCCGATTCTAGATGGGATGAAGGAAAAAATGTCACCATGGATTGGAAGATTATTGTCTATAGGTGGTAGAGTTACCCTCATAAACTCTGTGCTTATGAACCTTCTGGTATACTATTTATCTTTCTTTAAACTACCTAACAATGTAAAGAAATCCTTTGTAAAAGTGAAGAGGAATTTTCTGTGGCATAATGTGGAGGAAAAGAAAGGTGTGGACTGGATTAGTTGGAGCACGGTATGCAAGCAGTAGGATGAAGGTGGCTTAGGAATTAAAGACTTGGCGGTGTTCAACAAGGCTCTTATAACAAAATGGCTATGAAGATTCTTGAATGATGAGGACTCAATTTGGAAGGGAATCTTGGAGGAAAGACATTGTGTATTACATGAGAGGGTATTGTTTAAGAGGAAAGTCGGAAATAGCTATTCTAAGTCCATATGGTGGAGAGACTTAATGAAAATAGGTGATATTAAGGAGGAAGCAAGTTTTTCTAGAACTTTATTAGTTAAGATAGGTGATGGTACTAAAATATCGTTCTGGCCTTGTAGGTGGATTGGTCATAGACCTTTATGCAGTATTTTTCCTTCGTTGTTTTATGTTGTTGGAAATGTAAGCAAAAGTGTGTTTGAAATGGGGATGTGGGAGAAAAATAATTGGATATGGAAGCTGGATGAGTTTAACCTAATACAGGATTATGAGGCTGGTGTGGAGTTAGTAAAGTTACGGCGTATTTTGTCAGAATTTGCTCCAAATAGAAACGGTATGAACAGGATCTTTTGGTCGGTTGGTGGTGCGGGGGTGTTTGTGGTTAGTGAGTATTATACTAAATGCTTTTGGAAAGAAATGTGATGGAGGATTAGCCTGTTGAAAAGGAAGCATTGAAAGTGTTGTGGTATTCAAGGATGCCATCGAAAGTGAAAATTTTCGGTTGAAGACTGTTGAAGGATAAATTAGCAACAAAAGTTTAGCTGGTTAAAAAAGGTATACTGGAGAACAATGATGCGAGTTTATGTGCTTTTGATTATGGGTAGGTTGAAGATTCTAACCATCTCTTCCTAAATTGTACATCATTAAGAGGGATGTGGGAGAAAATATTGCTTTGGTTAGGCTTTGAACCTCTTTCTGATACACATTGCTGCACCCATTTTCTGTAGATGGTGGAAGTGTCATACCCCAAAATTTGCCCTCGTACATTTGCAAACGTCATTTTATTTCGAATAAGTGACGTAGTATAGTTGGTAAGGAATTGAGGTTAAAAGGTACCTGAGCGAGAGGTCCCAGGCTCGAATCTTACTTCTAACATTTCTCCTTTTTTATTTTTTTTGTTTTCTAATTTTAATTCTAACTTTATTTCAATTATTCAAAAATCATAAAAATTTCATTTTTTTATTATTTTAATTTAACTTTCGCACTAATTAAATAGGCATTTTTTAAAGTAGTCAGTTTTCACTTTTATGCTTTTTTTTTAGTCAAAAAATCACCAAAAATCATAAAATATTCAAAACATCCAAAAAAAAGGAAGTTTTTAATTTTATTTGTTCTATTTTTAACATTTTTCACAACTTGAATAACAAGTAAAGATCTTTTTAAGAAAATATTAGTTAATCATTTAAAAGATCACAATCAAATTATTTTTTATTTAAGCTTTTAATGAATAGTTAATATTTGATTTTTTTGTTCCATATTTGTTGACCTAAGTTACGCTATAAAGAAAATATTTTCTCCTCCTTCTCTCTATCTCTTCTCACAAATACAGAAAATATTTTCTCCTCTTTCTGTCTAAGATCAAACTTCACTTTCTCTCATGAATATCATAACAACTTCATAGCTTATTGAGGAACATCAAGAACACTTTCAAAAAACTCATGAACTTATATCTTCCTCTCACCGTAGAACCGAGCGGTTCAACGCGCATCTTTTCTCCACAAACCGCCATCGAAGCCCTTAGGTGGTGTTGTTTATTTTTTTTATTTTTTTTATTTTTGCTAGCTTTTTATTGGTTCAATTGATGGCCATGATTATTATTTTGAAAGTATTGTTTTTCTTTTGTGTGAATGGAGAAGAGAGAATACATATGGGGAAGAAGATGAAATCACATGGAAAATAATCTACCAAAGACGTAGAATTGAAGAGGAAAACAAAAGAGAAGTGGAACTCAATCAGAACCACCGAATCAACCGGATCTGCATCACTCCTTCACGCCTCAACCGCCGGCAATCCCTCCAACAGCACCGCAAAAACGCAACAGTCCAACAACCGTCATGCCGGTAACGTCGACGCCACTCAACCTTTTTTCTCCCAATTTTCATCATTTTTTTCACTATTTATCTTATTTTATTAATTAACCTTTTAACTTTTAATTATTTATTAACCCTTTATTTCCATTAATTAATTAGGATTAGGATTTTTTTTCAACCAAATAAACTTTTTTTTCTTCAACTAATTTATTTTAATTTAATTAGGATATTTTAATTAGTTTAATCATTACAAAATCATAAAAAAAAAACAAAATAATTAGTTTAGATTTAATTGATTTAATTTTGATTAGGATTTAATTAGATTTAGATTTAGTAATTAAAATCATATTTGACAATTAGGATTTGATTAGATTTTTTAGGATTAACAATTAAAATCAATTTGACATTTAGGATATAATTATATTTGATTCGATTTAATTGTACATAATTAGTTAATTAGATTAATTAATTAGAATTAGGTTTAATTTTCATAATTAAATTAGATTTATATTTTAAATAACATTAAATCCTTTCTAACTCTAATTCTTCCTCCTCTTCTCTCTTTCCATATTTTCTCAACTTTTCAATTCACCCGCTATTCTATTTCTCGCATACTTTTATTATTATGTAACTGTTTCGAGGTTGTAATAGTAATTAGGATTTTTATTTTTCGTATTTTATTTCTTCATAGTTTTTCATATTATGTAACTGCTAAGAATTGTAATAGTAATTAGGCTTTTATTTTCTGCATATTTTTATTAATTATTATGTAACTGCCCCAAAGCCGTGTAATAGTTTCAGGATTTACTTTTCCGCACTTCCCTCGTTTTTGGTTATGTAATCCCCCTTCCCGAAGCCTTGTAATAGCGTAGGATTTACTTTTCCGCACTTTACTTTCCGCACCTATAAACTTCTATAAACTGTTTAGATGTATGTTAATAGGATTGTATGGCAAGATAAAATCAAACTAGAATAACCCTAATTTTCAGGATTAAATAAATCAACCACTTTTGTGCACACACCCACCTTTAGGGTAATTCCTCTTATTACTGCCTTTTGATTATAATAGTCAAGTCCCTTCGAGCGTAGGGATACCTTAGCACCTGCTGCCTTCAATTCAAATCATCATAGTCCCTCGGAATAAAGATCATAGTCCCTTCGAGTTGCCTACGATTAAAATGATCTCGTCCCTCGATGTCGTTTCGATAAATGATGATAGTCCCTTCGAATGCTAAGGTGTCCTTACTGGTTGCCTATAAATTACTATTCATATCCTTTCCTAAGACTTCCTACCCTTCTTATGGTATGGATAGACTTATGGCAAACGATGACCCTCGATGACCCGATACATCCAATGAAAAGACTACCTACCCTCCTTATGGTATGGATAGCCCTTTCAAATAAAAGACTTAAATAACAAGAAAGATCCACTCTTAGGGTAGGTGCTTTTAATTGCTTGCTCAAACATTCAAAAATACTTTTCACACCTCTTTTTAAAACAATTTCCAAAAGGCTACACTTATTTACAAGTTAAAGTCCTTATTCAAATCTTTCCAATTCACACACTACACTTCTTTTCAAACAATTCAAACAAACAAGTGAGCTAAGCAATTAAGAGCCAATGGATAACCATGGATACAAAGGGTGCTTATACCTTCCCTTTGTATAACTTACCCCCTGAACTCAAAATCTTTCAAAGGTCTTTCCTATTCTTTTTGCCTTTCCAATTGGATAAAATAAAAGTCGGTGGCGACTCTTGCTATCCGCAACATTTTCAAAAAGTCATTTCCATCGTATTACAGAACTAGCGACTCTGCTGGGGATAAATAAAAAGAGGGGTTACCTTAGAGCTTAGATCACTTAATATTTGTTTGTTTTGATTGCTTTACTTTTCAAGGTTGTTTTGGGAATTGAATGGAAGATGAATCATACACCCAGATTCGAGTACACCTTAAGATAGGAAGTGGCATAGTCGTGGAGACCTCCCTTGTGCATGCTTGGGATTGGTCAATATGAGAGTTCACGCTTAAGTTAGGCCTCCATGGTTATGTATGTACTTCTCTTGCATGAGGGAGGTTTATGTATGTACCTTGGGTGAGTCGGAGTTTAAGGACCTTTAGTTACCTTTAACCCATCTTGGCCTTTAGGAACGTAGTGGGGGGACTACTCTCGACTTATGTTGGGGGCTTAGTCGCTACCCGATACTACAACTTATATAGGTTCTTTCATAAAGTATCATTGCATGGTATGAATGTATCATGTTCGAGGGTACTTTAGAAGGGCTAACAATTCTGAGTAACTTTGTAGAACCCGTTTCTAATTTCATCCTTATCTTTAGAAGTACCCTTGGGGAAGGGTAGTTACCTGGTCAGACTCCATGCAAGCCTTTAAACCCGGGGACATTTGTGTGACTTGCTTGTGTGTGTTACTAATCCTTTGATTTCCTTGCAGGTTTTATTTATATGACCCACTTGTCCTTACTCACCTTATGTTTGCCCAATGCATTACATTCGCATGACATCATGACATCAGGACATCATAACATAGCATATTGACTAACCCTTTCAAGGATCTTAGGGATTTTAGGGCGCACCATTTCAGGTGCTCTTTTTAAGGACTGAATTCCTATCAAGGGGCAAGAGGATTTATTTTCCTCTAGTCATATGACTTCCAGTTCAGAGACACGATACCTATCAAAGGGCAAGAGGATTTATTTTCCTCTAGCCATGTACCTTCAAATTCAGAGGTATCCCGAATCAGAGGCTATGACCCACTCGATATGGTGAGCTTGATTCTCAAAGAAGGACGTTCCAAGACGAAAGTCAAAATTCTTTAGACAAAGCTGTGACCGATCTAATTTACAAATGTTGCAAACTAAATTTCCTAAAGATCCTTGAAAACATTGCATTCATAACATTACATAACAGGTTCCTGCCATAGGACTCTCATCCTCTCTCGCTGTTTATTTCAGCATCATGAATCTCGAGTAATCTGTCAGAAATCTTCAAGCCCAGAATTCCCAGTTCCAAGAGATGATCCTTAACTTGGCCAAGGGGCAAGAAGAATTAAAGGCACTGCTGATCAAGAAGGAAAACGATCAGCATAGGCAGCAAGGTAGTCAAGATAATCGGAAATCCAAACCTAAGCGATCATTTACTCCGTTGCACATGCCGCTGTCTCAAGTTCTGCAACAACTACTCAATCAGAACTTGATAACCCTATTGCCTCCATATTCTGTTCCCGCCAATCCTGCTCCTGGGTACAAGTATAATGCAAGATGTGCTTATCATTCAAACAGTCCTGGTCATGATACCGAAGATTGTGGACCATTGAAGCATAGGATTCAAGACTTAATTGACGACAAGATCATTGATTTCAACTCACTTTATAAGACTCATATGGTTGATGCTATGTACAACCAGAAAAGTCGTAATGAGCGCAACCTATCTGATGGGGCAGTTTCACAACAACAATGTAAGCCAGACACGCCTAAGCATCAATTCACCCAGATTAATATGTCACTGGCTCAGGCATTACAATACTTGTTCAAGTCAGAGTTGATTACTTTAAAGGATCCCCCTAATAATCCCAACACTTCCTCTCCTCGTTATAATCCCAACGCGAGGTGTGCGTATCACTCCAATAGTCTTGGACATGACACCGACAATTGCTGGACATTGAAGAATAAGATTCAAGACATGATCGATGTTGGGGAAATCGAGTTCAACCCTCATAAGACTCCTGCGATGATCATTGCTCCCATGCCTAATCACGACAAGGCTGATTAATGTCTAGAAGGATGGACTTTTAGATCATTAGATTTACTTTCATTGGCAATTTCTTTTTTGTTTGTTTAAACATTTGACTTATGATAGACATTATCTGTTTTAATAAAAATCATTAGTGCATTGCATATGTTTGTCTTGAATAAGTTATTTCGTTATTTAAACTGTGTTGTTACTTTGTTTATGTTTTGTGATATTCAACTCCTTCTAAGCTGTAAGCCTTTTGAGGGAGGATGACGAAAACGATATCGTAATTTCATATAGTATGCTTTTGAATAGATTGTGCTGATGATTTACAAGCATTGTTTCAATTCTTAAACAATGGAGATATAAGGATGTTAATCCCTAGTCAACCCCTTTGAGCCTAAGGCGTAGGAGTTTCTTTCTTGTACAATTTAAAACCCTTAATCATAACCTGAGGCAGGGTAGTTACTTAGTTAACTCAATTATACTAGCCGTTGTTTATACAAATAATGAGGGATTCCCGCAACCACTAAGTCAGGCAGTCAATATCTATCAAAAGGAAAAAAACTGTTAAGTCAAAACCTATGAAGGAGACTTATCATAAACTGAAACATCCCGCTGACTATAATCTCAAAATAAACAGTTCAGGAAAAAGTTAGGGATAACAGAGTCAAAAAAGAAGGATGCTACAAATCCTCGACAAAAGAAAACACTACAAAAAAGGATGACTGCCTGTCCAAATAAACTGTCGGTGCTTTAACCATCATCAAATGTCAGTGTTACGACTTCAAACCCTGCTAGGACTTAAGCACAAAGTTAACTGAGCGTAGGACCGAAGAATATCACGAAGATTGGGATGGGTACAAATAAACTTTGAGCCATTATCCTTTGTTTCTGAAACCGTGAACCAAACCACGATACAACCCTTGAAAGTCCTAACTGAAGCATGGTTAGTTCGAAAGCATATTGTCACCAAAAAGGTATCCTAACTCCTTAAGGTTTGCCATAAACGCTGAGTTGATATCATGTTTTTACAAATATCACGCTTTTACACCTTTGTTTTAATGTTTTTCAAAAAAAACTCAAGATAGACATATGAATTGCATCTCATGAATTCATTATTAAACATTTTATGCTACATAATTTTAAGTGTTAGCATCAGGAAGAACCTGCACAGGGTACGACTAATGACTAAAAGTCATCCCGACAGACGAAACCAATTCACCAGCAACATCTCTTACGTCTGACTTAGTTGATTAGAAGTCAATGAATACAAGGGGCATGACATGATTTGTCCAATCAATCTGGGGCAATTAAGTCAAGATTCCAATAATCTCTCAAGAATGCCAAACAATTAGGGGCATGCACCCAAGTGGGTCTGAAGCTGCTTCCCGATCAGTCAGGGGCATTATACTAAGTTTATGAGTACTAGGGGCATGTCACCCATAGTACACACCTCACAAGGTCCTCACGAGGCGAATCTCTTCAAAGTCCCTACTAGCTGGGGCAAAGCTATGCAAGGCCCGTTTGACACTTCGATCAAATACTCATTGGTGTGTCCCAATTAATACAAGTCCAGGTACGACAGTTACAATAACCATTGGGGGCAATGTTCAAGGCATCCATGTCTTCCCACAGAGCCGGTTTCACAAGATCATATCCCCACAGGGTATTCCTCAAGTAGCTATCTTCAATCCCTTCTCCAAACAGGGTTATTCACCTCTTTTATCCCTAGTCTGGGTACATTAGGATCAATCACTCAAATTTCTTTCATCTCTAAGCAGAGATCAGAAATCCACAGCTAGGCATCTTCAAAACAAAGATCAGACATCAAAATCACAGTGATATGGAGATAGCATAAATCACATTCATACATCATATGTCATAAACACATTCATATATTACAAATACATACGCAACATACAAAATTCTCATTTATTTTGAGAACTTCATACCACAATACAATACATGCATCATGACATCGCATAGAACTAATTTTATCTTTCAGGTCGACCAACTGGCCAGACAGATATCATCAAACAATCACTATCAAACGTACAATATGGAAGCTTGAACCCCAGATTCTTGGAAAAATCCACTCCGGAAGCTTAAACCCCGGATGATCTGAAAATCTAGGCCAGATATGTTTCGGAAGCCTGAACCCCGGATGATCTGAATCTCTACGTCAGATATGTTCCGGAAGCCTGAACCCCGGATGATCTAAATCTCTACGCCAGATATGTTTCAGAAACCTAAACCCCGAATGATCTGATATCTACGTCAGATATGTTTCGGAAGCCTGAACCCCGAATGATCTGATATCTACGATAGAAATGTTCCGGAAGCCTGATTACCGGATGTTCTGAAATCTATGACAAATATGTTTCGGAAGCCTGAACCCCGGATGATCTGAAAATCTACGCCAGATATGTTTCGGAAGCCTGAACCCCGAATGATCTGAAATATACGACAGAAATGTTCCGGAAGCCTGAACCCCGGATGATCTGAAATCTACGATAGATATGTTTCGGAAGCCTGAACTCCGAATAATCTGATATCTACGCCAGATATGTTCCGGAAGCCTGAATCCTGAATGATCTGAAAATCTACGCCAGATATGTTTCGGAAGCCTGAACCCCGGATGATCTGAAAATCTACGCCAGATATGTTTCGGAAGCCTGAACCTAGAATGATCTGATATCTACGCCAGATATGTTCCGGAAGCCTGAACCCCAGATGATCTGAAAATCTGCACCGGGTATGTTTCGAAAGCCTGAACCCCGAATGATATGAAAATCTACGCCAGATATGTTCCGGAAGCCTAAACCCCGAATGATCTGATATCTACGCCAAATATGTTTCGGAAGCCTGAACCCCGAATGATCTGAAATCTATGACAGATATGTTTAGGAAGCCTGAACCCCGTATGATCTGAAAATATACGCCAGATATGTTTCGGAAGCCTAAACCCCGAATGATCTGAAATCTACGACAGAAATGTTCGGGAAGCCTGACTACCGGATGTTCTGAAATCTACGACAGATATGTTTCGGAAGCCTGAACCCCGAATGATCTGAAATCTATGCCAGATATGTGTCGGAAGCCTGAACCCTGAATGATCTGAAACCTACGACAGATATGTTTTGGAAGCCTGGATCCCAAATAATCTGATATCTATGCAAGTTACACCCCGGAAGCTTGAACCTCGAATGGTCTGAACTCTACACCAGGTATATGCTCTGGAAGCTCGAATCCCAGACATTATAAAAAATTCCTATTAGGTGCATATTTTGAAAGCATGACCCTCTAGACTTCTGACAAATATTTCATCCAGATGGCATCTTTAAGCCCATATCTAACAATCACCTCTCAATACTTCGAGCTCAGATACAGTCTAATGTACGACTCATTCTGACTCTCATATTATCAAAACCTGATGGCATCTTTAAGCCCATTTCTGAAAATACCTTGCCAACACCTAGATGGCATTTTCAAGCCCATCTCTGGCAAAAGTCCTTATCTCAGCGAGGGAAAATTTCTGGGTATTCTAGTGTTCAATCCTCTTCCACCTTCAGATACCGATTGGCATACAAACCATTCTACATCCTCAGGTTTAAGAAGATTGAACAGGGGTAATAGTAATTAGGATTTTTATTATTATGTAACTGTTTCGAGGTTGTAATAGTAATTAGGATTTTTATTTCCGTATTTTATTTCTTCATAGTTTTTCATATTATGTAACTGCTAAGGATTGTAATAGTAATTAGGCTTTTATCTTCTGCATATTTTTATTAATTATTATGTAACTGCCCCAAAACCGTGTAATAGTTTTAGGATTTACTTTTCCGCACTTCCCCCGTTTTTGGTTATGTAATCCCCCTCCCCGAAGCCTTGTAATAGCGTAGGATTTACTTTTCCGCACTTTACTTTCCGCACCTATAAACTGCTATAAACTGTTTAGATGTATGTTAATAGGATTGTATGGCAAGATAAAATCAAACTAGAATAACCCTAATTTTCAGGATTAAATAAATCAACCACTTTTATGCACACACCCACCTTTAGGGTAATTCCTCTTATTACTGCCTTTTGATTATAATAGTCAAGTCCTTTCGAGCGTAGGGATACCTTAGCACCTGCTGCCTTCAATTCAAATCATCATAGTCCCTCGGAATAAAGATCATAGTCCCTTCGAGTTGCCTACGATTAAAATGATCTCGTCCCTCGATGTCGTCTCGATAAATGATGATAGTCCCTTCGAATGCTAAGGTGTCCTTACTGGTTGCCTACAAATTACTATTCATATCCTTTCCTAAGACTTCCTACCCTTCTTATGGTATGGATAGACTTATGGCAAACGATGACCCTCGATGACCCGATACATCCAATGAAAAGACTACCTACCCTCCTTATGGTATGGATAGCCCTTTCAAATAAAAGACTTAAATAACAAGAAAGATCCACTCTTAGGGTAGGTGCTTTTAATTGCTTGCTCAAACATTCAAAAATACTTTTCACACCTCTTTTCAAAACAATTTCCAAAAGGCTACACTTATTTACAAGTTAAAGTCCTTATTCAAATCTTTCCAATTCACACACTACACTTCTTTTCAAACAAACAAGTGAGCTAAGCAATTAAGAGCTCATGGATAACCATGGATACAAAGGGTGCACATACCTTCCCTTTGTATAACCTACCCCCCGAACTCAAAATCTTTCAAAGGTCTTTCCTGTTCTTTTTGCCTTTCCAATTGGATAAAATAAAAGTCGGTGGCGACTCTTTCTATCCGCAAAATTTTCAAAAACTCAGTTCCATCGTATTACAGGAAGCTATTAGGAAACAATGTTCATCAAGGAGTGTTGCAACTGTTTGGATAGCGACTTGTTGGTGCATTTGGAAAAAGCGCAACGGAAATATTTTCAAGAATGTTGTAGGAGATATTGAGGAAATAGTCCATAGTGTGAAAATGTATTCTTGCTGGTGGTTGGCTATGGATATAAAACCTAAGGTATCTTGTAATTTTTATGAATGGAACCATAGTCCTTTAGAGTTCATGTAAAATTATATGTATTGGGTTAGGTTGGTTTGGATGATATAATCCTAATATTGTAACTATAAAAAAAGAAGCTATAAGGAGTATGTAAGAAACCATGTGCATGGCAAGATTTTATTCTCTTGGTGCAGTTTATAAATAGTACCCCTATTCTTGATGAAAATTATTATGTAGTTTCCTTTATTACTACATAACTTAATCCCTAGTGCACCATTTGCTTTGATCTTAGTGTCCCTGTAAAGAGTAAATAAAAGAAAGGAGAATTGGTATTGAAATCACTCGGAGATAATGCATGTATCATCATGAGGATCACCTTTGAATTTACTCACTCACTATTGACTTTTACTTAGAAATTTTCCCTAAGTTCTTAGCATGTTGACAACTTCATGTCAACAACTTCAATCATCCATGTCTTGATGCATTCTCATTCAAATGTCAATTTCTTGAGATAAATAGAAAGATGGAAGATCATAGGACATTTTTTATGTTGGTCTTGTCTTGATTGGAAACTTGGAACCAAATATAATATACCTTCAAGGTCATGAACCCATGATGACTTGCAAATTCTCCATATTTTCTAAGTGTTTGAATTTTAATAATATAGAGACATGAACTTGTCCTCTTGTAACTCTTGATTCCAAGTCCCATTTGAAGATATTCCAACTAAAAAATTTGGAGTGGGAAATGAGCTCCTTAACCATATGTCTTATGTGCCCAAAAATGAGAAATTTATATTACTTGAAAGGTTAGTACATGAACATGACTTTGTAAGAAAAGTCAAAATTTAGTCAGCACTTTAATTTCCACCAGTTTCTTGATTTTCTTGACTAACCATGACATATTGTGATCAAATTTCATCAAAAATTGAGATTATAAGTATTGACCCCAACTTTGACCAAATTCTTGAAAAAGTCAATTGTTGAATTTATTGCCCAAGATGAATTTCTAACTAATAACCCTCAATCTGACTTCCATCAATAATCAACCAATGAAATCAATTGAGTGACACATGATGAACCCCATGATACCTCATAAAATCTCCAGGATCTTGAGTACAGACCTTGATCAAGAAGTCAACTAAGTTGAATTTGATCAAAAACCCTAATTTTGAGGACCAGATGAACTCATAGCTTGCAACTTCAAATCAAAGACTATAAAGGTTATGACTTTGAAACCCTAGCTCATGAGGGAGCATGATGAAGGTACTGTGACCTAGTGAGACCTCAACCTCCTCCTTTTATCAGATATTCTTTCAAGAAAAGCTCATATCTTGCCAACTTCTTGGAGAAGAAACTATGCTATGGATGCAAACATTTGGTCATAACCTAGTGGGATATGCATATGAGTATGATTTCAAACCTCTTCTACGTTAAAAAATGGAGGGAAAATTTTAGGGTGCAACAGACAGGACTAACCTTTTCTAAGGGGAACCTGGATAAATGAGTGTGTGATCTTTCTCTTTATTGCATACGCTAATGTTTATCTAAACGAATATTTTCTAAGTAGGGAAAAGTTTTGAAAACCCAATTCAAACCCCCTTTATTGTGTTTTTCTCTACCTTCAATTGGTATTAGAGCCTGACTCTGTTATTGATTTTTGAATCAAACACTTAACCATGTAGAGAGATCCATCTTGAGAAAAATGTTTAGCTGCAATGAAAGAAATGATTTATGTTCTAAAACATTGAATCTTCACCAGAGTCAATATATGAAAATTATGCGTTTCATGATAAAGGAATTCTCAGTAGCAAAAAACCTTGTTTGCAAAAAGTTAATTCTTTCTGAGTATGGGATGTTTTCAACAATCATATTAGTTTACCATTGACTTTCTTAGTATTGCTTAGTAGGAACTCTTTCGTGTAAAGAAGAGTGAAATGCTCACTTCCTAAAAGTCATGTTTGAATGGTTTGGAGTCAATCAGAAGTAAACTATATTTGATAAAATTCTCGATAGTGAATCCTTTGCAGTGTGAATAGATCCTCAAGTTATCAAAGATATTGACACTATTCAACAAGATTCAGAAGTTAGAATCAGAGAAGATGTCATTCAAGGAAAAGACTGCGGAATCAGACATAAAATATAGATGCAAGATTTTTTGACGCCTTCTCAAGATCAATGGCTAAATCAGAATGATGTTTACCTAAAACCATCATTATCCAAGGAAAATAATCTCAATGTACGCAAGTATACTTTATATTCTAAGCATGATGCATTGTATGAAGCTCTCTTACATTTAAGTATCCATAATATCTATCTCTCATAATCATTGTATGGTATTTTGGAAACTGTAGAGTTCATCTCATATCATTAATGTCTTGTCTCCATTCGTTTAACATAATGTTTAATCATTCTTGAATTAAACTTTATCGGGTAACATTTATTGGAAACAGTGATGTTAATCTGATTCATGAACCTGGCCTCTTCATATCATCATGAATTTCTTGTAATTTGTGATTAAATTGATGACTCATTCTTCGGTCATTATTTTCATTATGAATCTCTGTAAAGAGTTGCATTTTCGAAACAGAACCATTCCATTTCCACCTTTGTTTCATTCCCATCTATTTATATCACTTGAGTCACAACCTTGTTATCCACATCATATTCAACATATATATTCTATCTCCTTCTTTAATCATGGCAGAAAGAACCTTTCAAGGCGATGAAAAACTACTTTTTGTTATCAACGAGCAAAGAATCATTTTCAGAAAATTGAAAGTCAGAGGTTATGATCTCCTAAAGCAAGTGAGATCAGGTAAACAAGATTAGATCCTTCCTACTTAGTGAAGAAATTCTGGATGAATGAATTCAGGAAACGAGATTAGATCCTCTGTATGTGGATACTCTGTAAGGATCAACAAGAAAACAATTGTTGATGCAATTGGTTGTCAAGATGTTGGCGCTTCTTTTAATGATTATTTATTCAACTACGAGTTTGATGCAAATCTCATGCATAGGTTTCTGCACTCGATTAAGCATTACTCTCAATCCTCTTATTCGATAATCCTTTAACCTACTTTCAAAGTATGGTTTCAGATTATCCTAGCAAACTTGTGTCCAAGGGAAACTGATATGGAGAACTCAAGGATGAATACAAATATCTTATATTCTTTCTCTCATGTGACATTTGTATCAACCTTCCCAAGATCATATTTGACTATCTCAAAGAAACTATCTTTGCTTCGAGGAACTAGATAACATTTCTCATTCCATAAGGAAGAGTAATATCTGAAATTCTCATCAAAGCAACAATAGTGAATAGGATAAGAAATGAAGGGCATGATAATGTATTAAGTATTGAAAATTGTGAAACATTTGATTATATTGAGTAATCATAGTTAAAATGTTTCTATTCTCATTACTTTGTTTGTAATTACCATCTAAATCAATGAACCTCGTTTATTATTTGATTGAATGTGATTATTAGTGTTTTTCTTATAAGAAATCGTCATTGATTATTTCATGAATAATCCAAAACATTTGATACTAAGATCTTAATGTATCAACACAACTTCATATGAATGTAATTTGATAATTTGCTCTTATCAATGAAAAGAAATATGAACTTGTCAGAATGTTTGACTAAATTCAAAGAACATGAGTGTTAATTAAAGACCAATATCTTGTTTTCACTTAAGGATGTTCTAAAAAGCGTAAGGAATATTTGACGCTTTAACACATATTTGATTCTATGTTACTTGAATGATTTAAAGGCTCTAAAGGCTTTAAGGTACACATACAAGAAACCTTCATGGTAAAATAATCAACTTGTGTATTTTATGATAACTTTGACTAGCAGAATAAAGCTGGTTAATGTTCTCCCAGATCTCTAGTTTTTCTTCTGATGAATCTAAAGATGAAACTAAGGGTTCTAAAAGATGAAACATTTCTGAAAAGATAATGTATCAAGATCATCTGACGTTCCATGGGTTCAAAGGATGATGCCTCATGAAGATATAGTTACAAGAAGAAAGATCGACCGGCTCTAGAACAAGATTATCTCTAAAGAAACGCCTGCAAGAATGATGTTTGAAGTTTTGGTTTTTGATCAAGAACTCATGTTATCAGAACATTGAGTATTTGAAAAGGGTAAGATTATCTGAAGATAAAGTGCATCTCTTCAGCATACCGACTACCAAATCTCTATAAGTAATTTATTTTTAATTTAAAGAGTCTTCTTAACATTTATTGTTGTATAATCGGTCCCGCTACTCATTTAATTATCCTGCCAAGTTAGTAGTCATTTATATTACTGATTGATGTTTCGATAAACAATTTATTTGGTAAAATTGCTTGCACGCTACATTTAAAATTTATGTTTGGAATTAATTTGGTGTCTTATCATCTGCCTTGAAAATAGTAAAAATTTCTTTCTTCATTTATTTCCATGACGTTTCAAATTTCAAATTACATTTTATCCTTCTCTATTTAAAGTCCTCTTTTCTGTTCATCCTTCATTCATCTTTTATCAACTATCTGCTTTAAGAATTTCTTTTTTTAATGAGTTCTAAAATATTTCACAGTGATGAAAATCTCCTTGAAGTTCTCTGTGAACTTCATCCTAATGTTCCTCGTTTGGGTAGTGATGAGCTTTGTATGACTCAGAGAATCATTGTGCAAGGATGGTCTAGATATATCTCCATGTTGCATGGTCCTATTTATCCAAATATAGTTAAAAAATTGTAAGTATGCCTCTGGAAATTCGATGGTACCTCCATCTCCTCGAATGTCTTCGGTAATCTCATCACCATCACTCCTGCAACCATTGCTACTACAATTGGTTGTGCTCAAATTAGAACTACTGCTAAACTCCATCGGTTCAAATACTCTCTTGTTGGTAAACTTAACACCATTAATGACTCATCTATCCTGTCTAAACCTGTAAGCCCCGGTAATCTTCTTCCCATTGCTAAAATATGGTTCCAACTTGTGTTGTGTAACTTCCGTCCGAGAGGTGTTCACATGAACTCTCTGACATTTGATGACAGACTTCTTGTCTACTTCCTTGTGAATCATGTAAGGGTAAATCTACCCCAAACCATTTTCAATTATCTAAAGGATTCAATCATAATATCCAAAAATCAACATCAATCCTTTATTCCTTTTGGAAAAGTTCTATCTGCACTATTCTACAAAGCTCAAATGGTTAGAGATATTCGATATAATAGACCTAACAATGCACTTGAAGATTAAAGATGTGAAGTTCTACAAGTTTAGTTGGGTTGTTTCATCTCTGTGCTTTGAACCTTGTCCTTAAGTTTTTTTTACTATGTTTATCGTATCTATCTTTAAGTTAATGAATGAAATTTGTGTGTTTTGAGCTTATTTATCTATCTCTGCTTCTAAATAATAACAAAATGCAAGTTAATATAACTTCTTCACAAAATATAAACTGGTTAATCCTTGTCAAAGAAAGAATTTAACTCAAAAGCCATTGGAAATGTATGTTTCTTGTCACCTTGTTTGTATTTCTGTTTATTATCTCTGTTTATGTTAATGAAATTGATGTGTGTTCCTGTGAGTTTATATTTTTCTCTCACTGATCTTTTTGCTTAATCAAAGTTAAAATCAATTATTCATATCTTAAACTTTCTGATTATGACAAAAAAGGGGCGGGGGAGTTAAGATGTCATTTTGATGAAATCTCTAAAAATCTGCTTGTATAATTAAAATAGAATCAAATAAATATATATATATATATATATATATATATATATATATATATATATATATATATATATATATATATATATATATATATATATATATATATATGCAAAAGAATTTAAAATGAAATTTTCGTTAGAAGAAAGAATTTCTGAATAATTTAAAATGTAATTACTTTAGAAGAAAGAATTTCTGATGAGCTAACAATATAAAATCGCTTCCACTTGTTTTAATTAGAATATTCTAATCTTTGAAAATTTAGCTAAGAAAATCCTATTTCCGGTAAAGTATTAAGTTTTAGATTCAGGGGAAATTGTTTAACTCAGGGGGAGTTTTTTCAAACAATTCTCAGATATCCCTTCATTATAAAGTATGAGTCTTTAACTCAGGGGGAGATTTTGTTAAACAAATGTTGTTTTATTTTGTATTTTAAATTTCGATTATGATATTACCTTATAAAATTGTGACATCAAAATACATGATTTTATCATCATAAAAAAAGGGGGAGATTGTTAGAACAAGATTTGTTTCTACTCTTCACCTCTAAGTTTTGATGATAACAACACATATATTTTATATGTAAACAATTTTGTTTATAATGTTTTCTTTAGGGTGCAGATTAGAAAGCTCTGTATGATTTAAGACTGTTGTCTAAAGAATCATCAGAAAGACTACTCTCTTTCATCTTCGTAGGTACATCATAAATTCAATGGAATGTTGAACGTCATTCCGAAAGAAGATCTCCAGTATACTTCTCAACATGCTACTGCTTTAGAAGTCTCAAGTATCTCCGGAAGAAACAAAGTCTACAAGAAGTTGTTGCTCCAGAATCAGAATCAAAGTCTACATCATATGCAAGATATCACTTCAAGTTCATATGTCAAAGATATATTTATCAGAAGAGCTGTTGCTCATTACTCTGAAGACGTAGTCAAAGATCAACTAAAAAGGATCAAATCAGAAATATAGTTTAGTTGATGACTCTTGTTCACATTTCTAGACGTGTTCCTCAGATATGTTGTTGCATTATTATTTGAAGACATTGTTCTATTCTGAATGGACTCAAACACTATAGCTTATATTTCTCGTGTTGTCTCATTATCAAATCAGTTATCTCAAATACGTATTTGATCTAGGAAGTTCTGCGTCGCTTTTTAGAAAGGTTGCTGTCATTATTTTTGAAAGAAAAAGTTTTGCTCCTATTTTTCTTTTGATGATCTTATGCTATCCAACAAAGTAGTTTCTGAACTACTCGTCAGATATATCATCAGAAGAACAAAGAATAGAAAGTGATCTCTTCCAAGCTTACTACTTCAAAATCAGAAGTACATCATTTGAAGATAAGATCAAGAAACTTTCTTTAGAAGATATATTCAGTACAACGATCTGCTCAACAAATCACAAATATAAAGATGTTCGTACTAATCAAAATCTGTCTTCCAAGCCATCACGTCAAAGCTCCAAGCTATAAGGCTAAGGAGTAACATGTTCCTATATCCAACATATACACTTATATCCAATGGAAACTAACTGTTGGCTTTTAAGAAAATAATCTTTTATTCTCTCAACGTATCTTTCTCTGAAGACTATAAATGAAGACCAAGACTTAAAAAGAAATGTTGCTGGAACACAGCCAAGGTTTGTTACTCAATGTCAAAAACTGGTTGTTGTTACAAAAGCCTAGAAGACGCTTGTAAATGCTAAATTTGCAATGCTAATACTCAAATGTAAAGAAGGAAAAGCTCAATCAAAGCAAATCAAAAGCTGTTGCAACATCATGAAGCTGAAGCCGAAGAGGACAAGAAATAGAAGATAAGATTACTACAAGATGCACATCAATATTTTATCATTAACATCTTTGTAGAATCTTGTAAAAAGCAAGGAGATATTGCTCATATCTTACCCAACACTTTTATGTTATTTGTACTTTTAAACATTTGTGTAATCTGCTTCATAAAAGCATTCATGTAAACACAATGATAATTAATTTCTATTGATTGTTTATTGAGTGACTAGTCTTAGTCTGTATACTCAAGAAGACGATGACAGTTTGTCATCATGGGAAATCTTCTTTAAGGGACCAGTATGATCAGAATTCTTAAAGAAGTCATTGATCGTTATATCTCTTAAGGGACTAGTTGGGTCAGAATTATTAAGGGACCACTAACAGAATTGGTCAATGTGCTTTAGTGAAAATATTCTTTAGGGGACTAGTTGGGTCAGAATTCTTAAAGAAGTAGGGACAAAGTTCTTAAGGGATCACTAACAGAATGGATCAACGTTTTGTTTTTAGTCACCGACAGTTGGCCAGTGTAATTGTAATCATTTCAATGATTAGTGGATTAAGTCCTTTTCTAAGGAAAAATCACCTTGGCGGGTGGACAGGACTAACCATTTCTAAGGGGAACCTAAATAAATGAATGTGTCATATTTCTCTTTATTGCATACGCTAATGTTTATCTAAATAAATATTTTTCTAAGAAAGGAAAAGTTTTGAAAACCCAATTCACCCCCTTTTCTTGTGTTTTTCTCTACCTTCAGATTTAACATCAATGGGAATCATTCTAGTATTATCCAGGCTAAGAGAGGACTTAGGAAAGGGGATTCTATTTCCCCCTTGCTGTTTGTCATCATCATGGAATACATGAAAATAACAATGATGAAGATGCATAGGGATCCTAATTTCAATCATCATGTGAAATGTGAAAAACTATCTCTTACGAATCTCATCTTTGAAGATGATGTATTACTTTTTGCAGAGGTGATGTTATGCCTATTGAGATGATACTTGAGGCTTTTAAAAAATTTTCAAAATCAACAAGGCTCACTTTTAATCCCTCAAAGTGAAAATTTTATTTTGGAGGATTGGGCATGTCTGCTAATGATAATCTGAGGAGAATAATAGCTTTTGAAGAAGGAATTCTGCCAGACAAGTATTTTAGGCGTGCCACTTACTAGCAGGAAACTAAAGGTAAAGCATTGGACCACAAAGCTTCTTAGCTATGCTGGTAGAATACAACTAGTCAAGAGTATTTCCTATACCATAGCCCAATATTGGATGCAGTGTTTTCCACTTCCAAAATTTATTATACAAATAATTAATGCCATATGTAGAACTTTTATTTGGACAGGTTGTCATTAGGTGAGGAAGAAGAGTCATGTAGCCTGGAATAGAGTGTGTAGTTCTAATAAGGAGGGGCCCTAAATATAATTGATTTGTTTGTTTGGAATTTTGTTGCTATGTTGAAATGCCTCTGAACTTTTTGCAGAAAAACAAATAATTTTTAGGTAAAATGGATTCATACCTACTATTTCAAAGGTGTTGATGTAATGGAGGTTAATCCAAGAAAAACTACTCCTGGATTATTAAGAACATAATGAGTAAAAGGGAGATCACTGGAGGAATGCAGCATCAATGGGATAAGGCTTTGCTTCAACAAAAAATTCTCATGAAAATTATATAAGACAAGTTGAATGATGATCATATTTGGGTGCCCTGGAGAAAGCTGCTCAATGGAAATAGAGCTAGACCTCGATCTAGCTTATGTTTGTGGTTGGCTAGCTTATGTATAGGATATCCAATGCAAACTGTGTATGGTTGAAGATGAATCCATTAAGCATATATTCTTTGAGTGTAGGCTATCAAAAACTATATGGATAAAAGTTCTCAATTGGTTAGAAGTGGTGCATGATCCAAGAGGATGGGATAAGGAACTCAATTGGATTACTCAAAACACAAGGAAAAGTTTGGAAAGCTGCAATTTTAAAGATGACAGTGGCTGAAGCGGTTTACACTATATGGAAGTGTAGAAATGAGTTGATTTTTGGGAAGACTGTGAATATTATAAATATATAACATATGATAATTGTTAACATTGTATATAGGGATTAGCATAATGTTAGGTTGAGAAGCCATATAGCTAGATTGATGTTATAGGGTGGGCTCTTTATGATTAGTGTTTGTGGACGGTTTGATCTATAGATCACCTTGTATTCTCTATTTTTTGAATTAATATATGTATCTTTGATTCAAAATAAATATATCTTTATTAAAATGAAATATATTCTTTCAATCAGTTATTTATACTATATATTTGTTAATTATTCTTTTAAAAATATTTAATATATAATAGAATATGATATATTATTTTAAAACATATTTCTCTATAATTATTTTATGAAAACCTATGCAATATAACTTGAATTTTAATTATTATGAAAATTTAATAAAAATATTCATAGCAAAGAGATAAAAAATATATAAATTAAAGTTTAGTCAGATTCAATTTAAACAATTTTTTTATGTTTTTTTTTTCAAAAGTAGACTTTTCAACCGAATATATGTAACGCTTAAAAAACTATACTTAAAAAAAACTATAATAAACAAATAGATATCGTATAAATAAAAATATTATTAAAATAATTTTATAACAACATGTCATATAACTACTATCTTTATAAGAAATGTAATATTTAAAAATATTTAAATATTGAAATATTGTTTAAAAATCAATAACACTTTAAAAAATAGCATATATTGAAGATTTGTTATTTATAATTTTAAAAGAAAATATTGTTTTCATAGCATTGCATATATTTGGAAAAAAATTTAAAAAATACATTTTAAAAATATAGATTTAAATAAAATGATTTTTTAATAGTTTCTCATAAAAATTGCATTTTAAATATTATAACTTTTTTCCAAAACATTGAAAATTTCATATAATAATAAAAAAAATTCTAATACAAAGAACAATATCTAGAGTGAAAATACAAATAATCTCAAAGAGATGAAAAGTTTAGCCATTGATAGATCTCATGAAGAATGTAATACCCTACCAATATGTATCTAGAATCATATCGGTAAAATACTAAAAGTTTGGTACTGAGTACATACAAAAGGCATGAAAATAAATTAAATTGTATACATTTCAAAATCATCTCGAAGATGGATACAATAAGTATGTCTACAAAATAATACTACACAATGGAAGAAAAGATCAGGTACGGTCTTCACGTCATTTGACCATGATATTCTCAAACCAATCATCTAGAGAAACCTCAAACTTGCATAGTACCTGAAAAAATAATAAAATGAATGGGATGAGATTACTAAATCTCAGTGAGTTCCCCTATCTTATGGGTCCACTCGTGTATCAATGAAATTTGTGAGACTAGAGCCAATGAGTTGACTTAGCTCATATGTTTTAAATAGAGTTGTAACCGCGCTTTATAGTTTCCAAAGAAAATGAGAGAAAGAGCGAATAAAACCCACGGAAGTTTTTAAAATCAAAACTAATAAACTTATCAAAGATTTGGATACGGGGGGTTTGTTATGCAAGGGAAAGGTTTTAACCACCCCTCACATCTATGGTACTCCATAGGAACCTCTTTGAAAATATTATTATTATTATTATTATTATTATTATTATTATTATTATTGTTATAAAATGCCTTTTTTGTGTTTTTGTTTAAATATAGTGGGAGAATAAGAAAAGAAGATTTTAAAAGTGAGCTCGGCAAGACATTTCGTCTCAGGCCTACATACCCCTTAAATGCAGTAGAGAATTCAGAGCTTTTGTAGTTCCTCTTAAAAGGGAAATAAAAAAGTCAAGTGGCCAAAATCTTTTTGGGTGTTGAGCTTTAACAATACTCAACGGGTTTTTAAAATGTTAAGCTTTAACAATACTTAACAAGTTTTAAAAAAGAGAGTCAAGCTTTAACAATAGAAGACTAGGGTTTAAAAGAAGTTGGTTAAGTTTTAACAATACAAAACCAACGGTTGATTTTAAAAAGGTTGAGCTTTAACAATACAAAATCATTTTCAAAAAGAAGTGGGGTGCAAAGCTTTAACAATACTAAGCACAAAGATAAAGAGTTTGGAAAAGAGATTGAGTACCTTGACAATTTTAGTCAATACCATTCTCATATATGAGAAACGAGAATAGAAAAAATTATAGACCTTATATTATATTAATGGAAATTTGTAGTTTAAATTTGATCTTACCCAAAATAAACATGCATCCAACGGTTATACACAATTCTTTACTCTAAATCTTACTATTAATAAATATTATATCTGTATTAAAATGAAATAAATTCTTTCAATAAGTTATTTATACTATTTATATGTTAATTATTCTTTAGAAATATTTACTATAATAAAATCATATATTACTTTAAAACATATTTTTCTATAATGATTTTATGAAAATCTATGAAATATAACTTGAATTTTAATTATTTTGAAAACTTAATTAAAAATGCATAAAAAAATAAGAAAAAAAGTATTTCAATTAAATTTTAGTGATAGTCAATTTAAATTACTTCTTTAATGTTTTTCCAAAGGTAGCTTTTTCAATCGAATATATGTAATGCTTAAAAAATTATATTTAAAAAATTATAATAAACAAATAGATATCATACAAATACAAATATTGTTAAAATAATTTTATAAGAACATGTCATATAACTACCTTTATAAGAATATGTCATATTTAAAATAGAGATATTGTTTAAAAATCAATAACACTTTCAAAAATAATATATATTGAAGATTTGTAATTTATAATTTTTAAAAAAATTATTATTTTGATAGCATTGCATATATTTGGAAAAAAAATTAAAGATGACATGATAGCTGTGGAAATGGAAGGTTTTTAATATTTTATGTGTAATTAGAGTATGAGAATTTATCTTTATTTTGTAGTCATTATATGTGTATAGGTCATAACATTGATCGAAGTTTAAAACTTAAAAGACAACATAATGAAGTTACCAAAGAAAGAATGAGATAATATTACACACCTGAAAACAAAATTCAAGAGAAAATTTCTCTATATGAAAAGAGAGACGGTGAAGAGAATGAAAAACATGATAAAGGTGGAAAAGGAATTGCATTTGAGGACTGTGGTTAACGTACATAATATTGAATACGATGAGATACTTTAGACACGAGATGAGTTCCTTATTGATGAAAACATTAATGATCTATTAAAAATAGACTTTAAATAATACAATATTGTTTATTTATCTTCTCTATCTCTAACTCACCTTTACTATTCTACTTAATCACTTTTGAGTAATTTTATAACAAAAGCAACATTTTGCCATGATTTAAAAATTAATCTTGGTAGATAATTTAATGTACAATTGCTTGTTTTAGATGTAGTTAATGAAATATTTAGAAATAAAAAAAAACTTTAATTCAAAGGAATATTTACTTCTATGGATTCCCTAACTTCTGCTCTTTTAAAATTTTAAAATTAAGTCTTAAAACAAGTTTTAGAGTCAATCTTAAATATCATATTGATAAAAAAATTGTTTAATATCATCATAGTAGAGTTTAATGAATATCCACTCTACCACCAAAGTCCAACAAAAAAATTTGAGCATAAAAGGTGTCATGTTTAAAATCCTAGAGGTAGTTAACTACACAATACGAAATAATTGAAAAATCTTGAACACAATATCGATTTGTGTAATTTTTTGCCAAATCAAGGTAGTAAATTGGTTCGTTCTTAATAACAATCATATGCAAGCAACCAAATTTATGAGTCAATGATCATAGAAACAAGACAAAAAATGAAAAATAAATGCAAAAATTGATTGTTAAAAAAGTATACTTAATAAAATAGAATATATTTATTTGAATTTGACACAATGTCAATTTTATAACTACATTTTATTACGTAGAGTCTTGCATAACATACATGTTGTATATTTCTTAGGGATGCAACACTCCATGTTTGATGCAATTTATTCATGTACCACCTGCCGGGGAACCTACACGGTAAAAATAAATAAATAATTAAATATATTTCTTTTGTTAAAAATGTAGTAAATAAAAGATAATGAGAAAGTTTATAAAAAATACCATTGCTTATGATAATAATCATAGCAACAAAATTTTTAACATTTTGTTGCTTTACAATTTTTCACACACTTATCCCAATCATCATTTAGACGCTTTCTAATACATATGCCCTCACACTTTATTTCACAAAAAGGGTCTGATAAGCATTTAACTTGTATTATAACTAACAGAATCATCAACATCATCACAACAAAAACTTCATCACAGAACCTGCCATTTCTTTTTCAATATTTTTTTTCTCAAACTGAATTTTTTTTTTTTTAATTTTGTAAAGTTTCAGCTCTTAAATAAGACTCACTTAAAAAATATTTAACACTAGACCTTGATTTATAGCTAAGATTTCTTAAAATCTTTATCAATCATTAATTATACTTTAGGAAATTTATTAAAAATATATGAAAATATTCATATTAAATATTCCCTATAGTCCTTAATATATATTTTTTTATAGTTTCTAGATAAAGTGAACAAGGCATTGTACGTTGATTATTCAATGCATTTTAAAAAGCTGAATTTTTTTTCTAATTAGAAATAGAGGGGGAATACATTAGGGGTGGAATTAAGCAAGGTCAAGTTAGGCTTTGCTAAGCCTGAGTCTGGCCTATTAAAAATATCAAAAACTAAGCTTAGCATGTTGTCTATCATATGCTTAATTTTATGTCTGAGTCTATCCTTTTCAAAGGCATGATTGACTAGTTAATCTACTTAAAAGACTATTTCATTCGAATAAAGTTTATATAGACAAAAAAAAAACTAAAAGGCCAATGATACTGACATTTCTGTTGCATTGACTTATATGAGCATACCTATCAGCATATGTTTTGTTAGCCTATTTGTTAGAGAAAATTTATAAAAACAACTTATGACATAGTTCATTAGGTGTTCCCACCCTATTTTTACAAGGTTTTTTAAGATAATTAATTTTATTTTTTGTATTTTAATAAAAAGTGTAATATTCAATATAAAATTAGTAATATTAATAATAATAAAATAATAATAAGAAAATAATAATAATGTTATTATGATTTATATGAGTAGGCCGACCATATAGGCTTACAAAAAAATTTATGACTTGAGACCGAACTTTTTAACTAAATATAGATTTATAAAAAAATACTAAGCCTTTTTTATTTAGGAAAAATTCTATGATAGCTTGCTCCTGTGACGACTATGCCTTAGGCCTAAATTTTTTGACCCGACCTATTCCCACCTTTGATATACATTAAGGCATTTTTGAAGAAGTAATGAAGAAAAATGATTTTTTTTCGATACAGATGATTTAATATTGAAAGTTAATAAGTACTTATAATTATCTATTTAATTATCGTTTATTAAATTGCTTAATATAGTGATTTAAAAAATAAAGAGTGATTAGGACTCCGTAATACCATCAACAAACTTTAAATTTTAATAACAATAATAATAATAATAATAATAATAATAATAATAATAATAATAATAATAATAATAATAATAATAATAATAATAATAATAATACATCTACGCTTTATTATTTTATGAATATTATTATTATAATCAATAGGTTATTGATGGGTCTTTTTATAGAATATTTTGAAATATAATTATAATATTCTATGGCTTGTTATATATAGAAAATATAAATTGTATCTAATATTATAAAAAGGAAAGAATACATAGTGAATAAATTGTTTTATATATATATATATATATATATATATATATATATATATATATATATATATATATATATATATATATATATATATATATATATATATGAGTAGGGATCAAATTACATTCGAAGAGTTATATCAGTTAAACTCGCTCGAAACTTTATTTTGAATAAATATTTTTTAAAATCAACCGTTAGATTAAAACATAATATCATCTAGATCCTACCTATAACGTTTGAGATTAATCTATAATGATTTACTATGTCATTGAATTACATTAAAATTAACATTATATGAAAGTTCATTTTAATGTTAATCTCTGGGTATCTTGATGGTATAATAAATTGTTATAGATTAATCTCAAATTTTATAGGTAATATATATCTATATGACATTATGTTTCAATCCAACATTTGATTTTAAAAAATATTTATTCGAAATAAAGTTACGAACAAGTGTAACTCGTCGTGTAATTAGGGGTGGGAATATGCTGGGCCGAGCTAGGCTTTGCCAAGCCTGATCCTGGCCTTCTAATTAATTCAAAGCCTAAGACTGGCCTGTAGCCTATCGTATGCTTATTTTTTTGGCCTGAACCTAACCTTTTAGAAGGCCTGATTGGCCTGTTAGCCTACTTAAAAGCTTATTTTGGCCTGAACCTAACCTTTTAGAAGGCCTGATTTTCCTGTTAGCCTACTTAAAAGCCTATTTCATTTGAACATTTATAAATAAGTCATTCAAATCAACTTTATATAGACTAACAAATTAAATGACCAGTAAGATTAAATGTTTGTTTGCATTATCTTATTTGAGTTTACCTAATAGTATAAATTTTGTGATATTATTTGTTTGAAAAAACTTATGGAAGTAACTTATGCATTGTTCATAAGATTTTTTTTCATCTTATTTTCATAATTTTTTTAAGATAACTAATATTTATTTTTATATTTTAATTCAAAATAAAAATACAATATAATATTAATAAAATTATTTAAATTTATTTAAATAGGTCGGCCTCATAGTCTTAAAAGGCTTTTTATATGGCCTGTGGCCTAGCCTTTTTAGCTAAATAGGCTTATAAAAAAGCCTAAGTCTTTTCTATTTATGTAAAAAGCCTAGCCTGACCTTGGTCCATATAGGTTGGACCGTAGGCCCTTGTTAGTCGACCTGCCTTATTCCCACTCCTAAGTGTAATTTGATCCCCCTCAATCTCGTATTAACAAGCTTTTATATATATATATATATATATATATATATATATATATATATATATATATATATATATATATATATATATATATATATATATATATATATATATATAAACTTATATTAATAAAAATTTGTAGTTTAATTTTTATCTTACCCAACATAAACATTCGTCCAATGGTTATACACAATTCTTTACTCTAAATCTTAATATTAATAAAATCATATATCACTTTAAAACATATTTCTCTATAATAATTTTATGAAAATCTATGAAATATAACTTGAATTTTAATCATTTTTAAAATTTAATAAAAAATGCATTAAAAAAGACAAAAAATATTTAAATTAAATTTTAGTGATAGTCAATTTAAGCTACTTTTTTAATGTTTTTTCCAAAAGTAGCATTTTCAATCGAATATATGTAATGCTTAAAAAATTATATTTAAAAATACTATAATAAACAAATAGATATCATATAAATATAAATATTGTTAAAATAATTTTATAAGAACATGTCATATGACTACCTTTATAAGAATATGTCATATTTATAAAAAAAAAATCAAAATAGTGATATTATTTAAAAATCAATAACACTTTCAAAAATAGCATATATTGAAGATTTGTTATTTATAATTTTTTTTTTTAATATATTATTTTGATAGCTTTGCATATATTTGGAAAAAATTAAAAATGACATGATAGCTGTGGAGATGGAAGGTTTTTAATATTTTATCCGTAATTAGAGTATGAGAACTTATCTTTATTTTGTAGTCATTGTATGTGTATAGGTCATAACATTGATCGAAGTTTAAAACTTAAAGAACAACATAATGAAGTTACCAAAGAAAGAATGAGATAATATTACACACCTGAAAACAAAATTCAAGATAAAATTTCTCTATATGAAAAGAGAGACGATGAAGAGAATGAAAAACATGATATAGGTGGAAAAGGAATTGCATTTGAGGACTATGGTTAACGTACATAATATTGAATACGATGAGATACTTTAGACCAAAGATGAGTTGCTTATTGATGAAAACATCAATGATCTATTAAAAATAGACTTTAAATAATACAATATTGTTTATTTATCTTCTCTATCTCTAACTCACATTTGCTATTCTACTTAATTACTTTTGAGTAATTTTATAACAAAAGCAACATTTTGCCATAATTTAAAAATTAATTTTGGTAGATAATTCAATGTGCTTGTTTTAGATGTAGTTAATGAAAGATTTAGAAATTAAAAAAAAACTTTTATTCAAAGGAATATTTCCCTAACTTCTGCTCTTTTAAAATTCTAAAAGTAAGTCTTAAAACAAGGTTTAGAGTCAATCTTAAATATCATATTGATAAAAAAAATTGTTTAATATCATCATAACAGAGTTTAATGAATCTACCACCAAAGTCCAACAAAAAAATTTGAGCATAAAAGGTGTCATGTTTAAAATCCTAGAGGTAGGTAACTACACAATACGAAATAATTGAAAAATCTTGAACACAATATCGGTTTGTGTGATTTTTTGCCAAATCAAGGTAGTAAATTGGTTCGTTCTTAATAACAATCATATGCAAGCAACCAAATTTATGAGTCAACGATCATAGAAACAAGACAAAAAGTGAAAAATAAATGCAAAAATTGATTGTTAAAAAATTTATACTTAATAAAATAGAATATTTTTATTTGAATTTGACACAATGCCAATTTTACAACTACATTTTATTACGTAGAGTCTTGCATAAGATACATGTTGTATATTTATTAGGGATGCAACACTCCATATTTGATGCAATTTATTCATGTACCACCTGCCGGAGAACCTACACGGTAAAAATAAATAAATAATTAAATATATTTCTTTTGTTAAAAATGTAGTAAATAAAAGATAATGAGAAAGTTTAAAAAAAATACCATTGCTTATGATAATAATCATAGCAACAAAATTTTTAACATTTTGTTGCTTTACAATTTTTCACACACTTATCCCAATCATCATTTAGACGCTTTCCGATACATATGCCCTCACATTTTATTTCACAAAAAGGGTCTGATAAGCATTCAACTTGTATTATAACTAACAGAATCATCAACATCATCACAACAAAAACTTTCATCATAGAACCTGCCATTTCTTTCTCAATATTTTTATTTTCTCAAACTCAAATAAATTTTTTTAATTTTATAAAGTTTCAGCTCTTAGATAAGACTCATTGAAAAATGTTTAACACTAGACCTTGTTTTATAGCTAAAATTTCTTAAAATCTTTATCATTCATTAATTATACTTTAGGAAATTTATTAAAAATATATGAAAATATTCATATTAAATATTCCTTCTAGTCCTTAATATAAAATTTTTTATAGTTTCTAGATAAAGTGAATGAGCATTGTATTTAGTTTATATATAAGTCATATACGTTGATTATTCAATGCATTTTAAAAATCTTGAAATTTTTTTTCTAATTAGAAATAGAGGGGGAATACATTAGGGGTGGAATTAAGCAGGGTCATGTTAAGTTTTGCCAAGCCTGAGTCAAGCCTAATAAAAATATAAAAAACTAAGTTTAGCATGTTGTCTATCATATGCTTAATTTTATGTTTGAGTCTATCCTTTTCAAATGCATGATTGACCAATTAGTTTACTTAAAAGACTATTTCATTCGAATAAAGTTTATATAGACAAAAAAAACTAAAATATCAATGATAGTAACATTTCTTTTGCATTGACATATATGAGCATACCTATTAGCATATGTTTTGTTAGCCTATTTGTTAGAGAAAATTTATAAAAACAACTTATGACATAGCATATGTTTTGTTAGCCTATTTGTTAGAGAAAATTTATAAAAACAACTTATGACATTGTATATAAGGTGTTTCCACCCTATTTTTACAAGGTTCTTCAAGATAATTAATTTTATTTTTGTATTTTAATACAAAGTGTATTATTCAATATACAATTAATAATATTAATAATAATAAAATTATTATGATTTATATGAGTAGGCCGACCATATAGGTTTGAACAAAAATTGATGGCCTGAGACTTGACTTTTTAACTAAATATAGACTTATAAAAAAATACTAAGCCTTTTTTCTTTAGGAAAAATTCTATGATAGCTTGCTCCTGTGACAACTATGCCTTAGGCCTCTATTTTTTGGCCCGACCTATTCCAACCCTTGAGATATATTAAGGCATTTTTGAAGAAGTAATGACGAGAAAAATGATTTTTTTCGATACAAATGATTTAATATAAAAAGTTAATAGTTACTTACAATTATCTATTTATTTATCATTGATTAAATTGCCTAATATAGGCAATTTTAAGAAAAAAAGTGATTAAGACTACGTAATACCATCAACGAACTTTAAATTTTAATAACAATAACAATAATACATGTACGCTTCATTATTTTATTAATATTACTATAGTTAATATCTTATTGACCAGTCTTTTTATAGAATTTTTTAAATATAATTATAAAATTCTATGGCTCGTTATATATAGAAAATTTAATTTGTATCTAATATTATAAAATGGAAATAATACATAGTGAATAAATTGTTTAAAATGTAAATATATATATATATATATATATATATATATATATATATATATATATATATATATATATATATATATATATATATATATATATATATATATATATATATATATATATATATATATATATATATATATATATATATACCACGAGTTACACTCGCTCGTAACTTCATTTTGAATAAATATTTTTTAAAATCAACCATTAAATTAAAACATAATATTATATAGATCATACATATAACGTTTGAGATTAATCTATAATGATTTACTATGTCATTGAATTATATCAAAATTACGTTATATGAAAGTTCATTTTAATGTTAATCTCTGGATATCTTGATGGTATAGTAATCATTATAGATTAATCTCAAACTTTATAGGTATGATCAATATAATAGTATGTTTTCAATCCAACTGTTATTTTAAAAAGTATTTATTCGAAATGAAATTACGAACATGTGTAACTCGTTGGGTGTAATTTAATCCCTCCTCAATCATATATATATATATATATATATATATATATATATATATATATATATATATATATATATATATATATATATATATATATATATATATATATATATATATATATATATATATATATATATATATATATATATATATATATATATATATATCACTTTGTTAATATGAGAAACGAGAATAGAAAAAATTATAGATCTTATATAATATTAATGGAAATTTGTAGTTTAAACTTTATCTTACCCAAAATAAACATGCGTCCAATGGTTATACACAGTTCTTTACTCTAAATCCTAATATTAATAAAAATTATATCTTTATTAAAATGAAATAAATTCTTTAAATAAGTTATTTACACTATTCATTTGTTAATTATTCTTTTAAAGATATTTACTATAATAAAATCATATATTACTTTAAAACATATTTCTCTATAATGATTTTATGAAAACCTATGCAATATAACTTGAATTTTAATTATTTTGAAAACTTACTAAAGAATGCATAGCAAAAAGATAAAAAAAATATTTAAATTAAATTAGTGATAGTCAATTTAAACTATTTTTTAATGTTTTTTTCAGTAGTAGTTTTTTCAACTAAATATATGTAGTGTTTAAAAAAAATTATTTAAAAAAACTATAATAAACAAATAGATATCATACAAATACAAATATTGTTAAAATAATTTTATAACAACGTGTCATATAACTACCTTTATAAGAATATGTCATATTTTAAAAATTCAAAATAGAGATATTATTTAAAAATCAAGAACACTTTCAAATATAACATAACATATTTTGAATATTTGTTATTTATAATTTTGTTTTTAAATATTGTTTTCATAGCATTGCATATATTTGGAAAAAATTAAAAATAATATGATAGTTGTGGAGATCAAAGGTTTTTAATATTATATGTAACACCCCATACATATATGTCTAGAATAATATTCATATGGTATTATAATATGGTACATGAATGTCATACATAAGTAGCGGAATAGGAGAAGTATTAGTGCAACTGATAAAAGCCAAATATATTATGGCCAAAATGGTACAATCCCATAAGTACTAATACATAATCCATAAGTACATAAGCCAAAGGCTCAAAACACGATAAAGATCTAGCCAAGAAATATCTTCAAGCAACTAGGTCATCCTACTTTTGCCTTTGTCCTGCCTCGAACAACTTGTAAAAGATAATAGAATTTGGATGAGATTTCTAAATCTCAGTTAGTTCCCCTATATTATAGGTTCTCTCGGTACTACAGGGTTCATGCATTAATACGGATCCACTATTGATTCGGGGTTTCCTCACAGTTAAGTACAAGAATACTCAAACATCACATACCATCCCAATTGGGAGTCCATTGACCACTCAATTGAGAATTAACAAGCACACAATATAATAATCCAATATAGTATGCAAACCCATACCCATGTACGGAGAATCCAGAAGTAGCTCATGCCTTCCGACCTAGACCACACAAGCACACCCTCGATGAGTAACCAAGTGCCTAGCGTCAAGAGACTTGAACAAGCACACAACACGGAATCAGATGAGTGCACATTGGAATGATGTCCGAAACGGAGTGATTTACGGCTAAGTGGCTACAAGACCCCATATGTGATGAGTAACAAAGTGACATTGCCTATGCGACATCACAACCCCATCAATCATTAATACACATATGTATTATCGTCAAGTGCAAAGACGCTTACATGACTGCACAAGTCCACTAGGAAAAAGCACTAGTGAGTACACCTCATAACGAATTTCGGAACCAAGTGAATTACGCCTATGTTGCTACACAAGCTCGCTAGAGGTGAGTAACGAAGTGACATTGCCTACATGGAATTATGACCACACCATACAAATCACCGGAGTGAGTATTTGCCTAGTCAGGCCCCACAACCCACCGATCGATAGCTCAAATGTGTAAATCCAAACCCTGTCTAGTATCCTAAGTGATTTACCACCTCAGGTCTAGGCCTACTTCGCCTCAAGCATACACAAACAAATCATATCCAAACGTTCAACCGGAACGAACGGGTAACAAAACAAGTGATCCCATCATACCATCGGTCATCAATAATGCATTACAATAAGCACACATGTAAAAAGAAGCATAAGTAAATGGTTTTGTCATGTTATACCATTAGACAACCAGAATGCATTTCAACAAGCACACATATAAATACCATATCATTCCATTCATAGTATACATGTTAGAATATCAATTTTTGACCCAAAATCATTGGCATTAAACAATTCTCTTACTTCACTACATAATAGAGCATTGGAATAGCTTTCCAATTTAATTATGATTTTTTGCACACAAACAGTGGTAACCGGTTACCTCAACTATGTAATCGGTTACAGGCGCGAAAAACAGCCCCGAAACCCATTTTTCATGCATGTAACCAGTTACTGGCGCAAAAAACAGCCCTGAAACCCATTTTTCCTTCATGTAACCGGTTACCGACTGCATGTAACCGGTTACCACTAATCAGATCCCAAAATCACTCATTTTATCACATTTCCTTTAATCTAAACTCAATTCCAACATGTACCAACATCATGTATGAATTAACAACATAAAACATTAATTTAACCATGCTATATAGATGGTCAATTCAAGTTATCATTCCCTATTCCCACATGCATATAATTATCATAACATAATGGGGTTTAGGAATCACTTCTATCACAAGAATTTCATGAAATATTCTCACAAATTGTTCCCAAATCATAGAATCCCTAATCCCCCAAGTTTCTAACTAATGAGACTCACGTTGATGATGATGAAGATGCTGGAACAGAATGGCGATGAAAAGCAATAACATATTTGGGTGAGTTCTTGAAGCATGCGAGGTGAGGATGGTGAGCTTGGAAGTGATCTTTCTCCTCTCTTCCTTGTTTTCACGTGTTTATCTTCCTCTTTTCACAATTTTGATTTAGGGAAAAGAATAAATGGAAGGGTTAGCCAAACAAGTCTTAAGTCCTTTCTTAAAGGTGTAATGACCATGATGCCCTTTTTCCTCAATTAAGTCCAAATTTGTCTAAAAAGGCATTTTAGGTATTACCCACTCATGTAATATATCATTAATTCACTATTAGGCGATAATTACCGGTGTTAGAAGGTTGGGTTATTACATCCCCCCCTTAATTAGAATTCTCCCTCGAATTCAAAAACTTACCAGAATATATGAGGGTATAGTTCTCGCATTTCTGACTTGAGCTCCCATGTAGCTTCATCAGGATGCAACTTTTCTAATAGAACTTTCACAAGAGGTATCTCCTTATTCCTTAGGGATTACTAGCATGATCCAAGATGCGGCTTGGTTATGGTTCAAAGGAAAGATCTGGTTCTACTTCAATTGTATTCGGAAGGATAGGATGAGAAGTGTCATGAACAAACTTTCGAAGCTGTGATACATGGAATACATCATGTAATCTGGATAGTGAAGGCGGCGATGCCAGCTGATACACAACTTCACCGACTTGGCCTATAATCTGATAGGGTCCCACATATCTCAGACTAAGTTTGTGTGTCTTGAAGGGTCTCTTCAACCTTAACCTCAGGGTGACCTTCAAAAACACATGGTCTCCTTCTTCAAATTCCAAGGGTATCCTCCGTCTATCCGTATAACTCTTTTGGCGATCCTGTGCCTTCTTTAAATTTTCTTGGATCAACTTAACTTTCTTCGTAGTCTCTTGTATTATCTTTGGTGCAAGTATTGCTTTCTCACCTACTTTGGATCAACACAATTGTGATCGACACTTCCTTACATACAAGGCTTCATACGGGGCCATTCCATACAAGTGCTGAAGACTCTAAAGACACAGTTCTGAAGACTCTGAAGACCCCAAGCTTATTTTTTTCTTCTAACTCATGCTCAGCAAAGCCTCTGAATTTCAAGAAAAATAGAAGATAATGTTTACGTAGTACATAGTACGTGGTGCTGTCATACCCCAAATTTGTCCTACCCCTTTATTTTTATCTGGCTTAGGCTTATGCATTTCATAGTCTCATGTACATACCTCCCATTAGGACATCAACATATCATGCATCATTAATAAATAAATTTGGCTTGGGATCAAAGGTCTTGTTGATTAAAGATCCTCTATTGCTACTTATTATACAAGATGTCGGGTTTCCCTCTTCTCAATTAGACGCTATTGAGCCAAAATCTCATTATCTTCATAAGGGTTTTGTTGTGCTCACTTGTGGTACAGGTTGTCTGAGTTCAATTAATGTTTGCTTGGATTTCTCAATGAAAGACTTTGGCAGAAGTATTGCAAATATCGTGGAGTTCATTAAAGGCAATCAAGTGGTTTCGTTTAAATTGATACACTACTCATGAATTGATACACTACTCATTTGGGACTTGGTGGATCATTTCACATGTTTCCTTTCAGTGAAAGAAAATTGAAATTCAAAATTGAAGCATTGGAGGAGAGATTTAAATTGACTTATGCATCCCCAAGGTTCACGTCATCACAATCTCATTCATGAAAAAAAAACATTTGCAAAATGTGTTCCATTACAAACAAAATCCTGCTACTTTACCAAGTTTCATTACAAGGGTTAAGGATCCATCATATAGTTCTAAGATACATTACAAAAAGATCGAAATTGGAAATTACAAAAGAAATCATATTTTGACCGCAGTTGACCAAGGTTGTACACTATCCTAAAACCTATTTCCAATGAGATTTCAATACCACCATGTTTCTGTTTTGCCATCAGTTTGCTTTGAACAATACGCACCAAAGTTGTGCGTGCCAAGTAAAGTTTGTTTGAACCAGGACTGCCTGAAAATCAACATAACACGCATGAACAGCAGCCAAGAGAAACCAACAGGTGCAGCCACAAAGTCGGTTCGAGACACTCCGTATATTCCACTCTCACTGTGCTCCAAAAACTCTGATGAACAGTCCGCCCTGCATTCGAAAAAGGAACCAACCTACATCAAGTCATCATTCAAATATCAACATCAAACCTGCATCATTAACCAAGAATAAATGTTCCATACATTCAAACAAGTTTCAGTTCTAACAGATTTAATCCCACAAGATCAATACATACAATAATCAGTTCCAACCATTTGTAACTTGCAGCAAGCCTCTAAATAACCTCACACCCACTTTTCATTCCTAATTAACTTCAGCCAGCGTGTAACAGAAATAACCAACCTATCCTAACAGTTCCAACAGTTTCTAACTAACATTCCAAGTAAGTTTTGTCCTGACAACTTCCTTCAGCAACCTTGAAACCACAACAGAAAATTGAAACAAAATACTGAGCCTGCAGCCCTACACAATCCACAAAATCCTACATAATCCAAAGAAAACCGGTACAGCTCAGCGCTATTCAGTACCACCTCCCCTGCACATTATAAAAAACTACCAAAATTCATATACCCAAAACATGTATCACAAAGACATCCAAACAGTGCAGTAAGACAAGGTTCAGTGAAGGAAAAAACAAACATCTAAACCTGTCCTAGAATTACAAAGTCCAGGGGCTGCCAATTCAAATCTATCAAATTGGCTCATCAAGTTGCAAAACTATTATCCAAAGAAAGAAAAGCAAAGGAAAAGAAGACAGCACCATTCAAAAACCAGTTCAGATAAATACAAACTTGGCCCTGCATCAATCCTAACAGAACTGACTTTATACCACTTCTAACCTATACCTTCAACTGAATTCTAACCTCTCCAACTACCATAACTAACTTCAACTAACAAAACAGATCCACATAACTAACACTCCAACAGAAAAGAACATATCAAAACCATCTTCATAACTAACCTAACCACTAACTGAATTTCAAACTAACCAAAAACAGAATTTTGTAACTAACTTCCTCTCCCTCTAAACTAACAACCTACAAAACCTATAACAGAATTTGTAACTGATTTTCAGAGCTGTAACCAACTCAATCTTCACCCTTCAATCCATAACAACTTCTCAGGATCCAACGGCTCAGAACTTCCCACTTCAACCTATAAAATCACTCTTCCCTCCACAATTCAAAGCTACACACGCCATTCTCCACCTTCATCACCATTCTCCATCTCCACTCTCTCCACCACCATAACCACCTCCTTCATCCCTCTCTCTCCGAATCCTTTCTTCACATTCTCCTCCATCATCACCTTCATCTCTCACCTTCACGCCTCTGCAAATTCTCTCTCAATCTTCCTCAATTTCTCCCTCACACTCACAAAATGCTCATCTCCATTGTTGAGCAGAGCTTCAGCCTTTGAAGCTTTGCTACGACAGAGCTAGACCTCACTCATCACCTTCACCGAATCTATCTCTACACTCAACAACTCATCAGCGACAACAACTCGCTCTCTCACGAGTTCTCAATCAGAAGCTCAATAAATCATAAAAAAGGAGAAAAGGAGAAGAAGAATTCGCGAAGAGTAATAGCGTCAAAATCAAAGATTGTTACCTGAAGCATTCACCTCCTTATCGCGTTTATTTCGCGCATTTAGTCGTCTTCGCACACTCCGACTTCTTCAGAAGATTATTATATCACATCTGGTTATCTGAAGCCGAGCTATCATCATCTTCGAGTCATCGATTCAGGTTCCTCTTTCTTCGAATCCTTTAACTTCTTGTAGAGTTTAATTTTGTTCTTGGATCTGTCCCTCGGATCCATTAGTGTGAGAAGTTTTTTGTGCGAAATGAGGAAGGCTGTGAGTTCGGATATGAATTTTAGGCTAAGTTTTTATTGAGGAGATGGCGGAGCGAGGAGGCGATGACGGTGGCGACACCGCCGGAAATTGCATCGGTGAAAGAGAGAGAGAGAGAGAGAGAGAGAGAGAGAGAGAGAGAGAGAGAGAGAGAGAGAGAGAGAAACGAAGTGAGAAGAGAGGCTGAATTAAGAAGCTAATTCGCCACAAGACACAAAACCCTAATTCCTCTTTCTTGTATTTTTAGTTAATAGTTATTTCTTTTTTTCAAATGATAAAAAATCTAAAAAACAAAGTTGGATCAAAATCTGAATAAACCTTGGGCCTTATTGGGAAATTCAACTTTACACCTTCCCCATCTGGCCCGTACCTCATCACGTTTTTGGCTGATAAACTCAATGCAAAAAAAAACTGCTGATGGGCCAATCTGCTTAGGCCCAGCGCTTACTAACTACACCATTAAAATCAACATGCACCCCCTGTTTCTTTTTTTTTACTAAATTTAGGTTTCATTAGATTTTTTTTCTATTTTCTTTCACTAAATAAAAGTGACTTTTTTTTTCTATTAGCCTTTAAATACTAATTTCGACATAAAAAATGTTCATAAAAAATATTAGTCTTTAGGCTTATTGTTTTAGTCTCTCTTTTTGCTTGATTTAGAACTCATCATTCTTTCATAAAAATCAATAAAAAATAGTAGTATTTTTTAGGTTAATTTTTGCACTAATGTTTGAATTGCTTTTGTATCATTCCCATGTTATTTTTGTATAATTTTTGTGTGACTTTGTTGCTCAATTTTGGCCATATTTTTGGCCTATTTTGGTATTACTTTCATGCTCCTTTTAGAATCTATCCCATCATGACATTAGACTTAGACTAGAATAACAATTAGGCTTAGAGATTAGGCTAGTCTCCCCCATTTCATTTCTTTCTCTTTTACAACATAAAACATCTAAAAATACTTGAATAAATTTCCCATAAAAAACACCAAGAAAACTCATAAAAAATGACTAATAAATACTTTGACTAATAAAAAGGGAATGGAAGCTTGTAACTTCCCTTGCTTAAGGGATGTTCGAGTGCTTGGGGCTCCCTTGCTTAAGGGTTCCATTCAGGCGTAAGTTCCCAACCTCTAAAAAACACAAACCAAAGAGTAACTCGAGTTTCCCTTGCTTAAGGGATTTCCTCGAAACACTCAAACTCTCTCTCTCTCTTCTCTCGCTTTCTTAAGGGCACCGTTATTTCCGCTCCATTGCATCCTAGGCTGTCCCCTTGTGCAAGAGCGCGAACGTTAACTCCGCCCAACTAAAAAACACAAAAACAAACAGAAAATCTTTAGCCGAACTACGGCGCTCTGATTCCTGAAAAGGATACGTAGGCATCAAGTCGCGGGGCTTGAACGAGCACACTTGTAAATATTCCTTCTTTTCCCCGTATTTCTTTTGCATTCATTCGCATGTAGATATAGACATAGACACACCCTTTAGATAGAAACAAACATAGGTGGATACCATCGAGTACGATGGGCGTGAGGGGTGCTAATACCTTCCCCTCGCGTAACCGACTCCCGTGCCTTGATTCTCTGGTCGCAAGACCTTGTTCCTTCCTTTGTTAGGTTTTCTGATATTCCTTTCCCTTATGGGATAAATATATTGGTGGCGACTCTGTTCATTTTTCGCGAGCGTGCGACAGCTGGCGACTCTGCTGGGGATTACCTAAGCAAGTCGATCCTAGCCTTTGTTTGTTTTATTTTATTGGGTGTTTATTTGTTTTATGTCTATATCTTGTATATATGTTTGCATGTTTATTTTCTGCTTACATATCATGTTTATTTCTGCTTGCACATCATGCATATGGATTATATTTTGTGTTCCTTGGGGTCTTCTGTTCTGTTTTGCAGGTGGGGGGTTTGTGTGAGGTAAAAGGCCCACTACCCAGGCCAAGTGACACATAGGATTAGCGTGGATGCTCATGTTGACTACCGTAGCGCTTGCTATGGATGAGTTCAATATGGGGTACCACAACTGGGCGAGGTTCTTTCATGGAACACTGTGTCTGGCACGCTTGTTGCCTCAAACACTTTGTACCCCATGGGAACTGTAGACCCTAGTGACCATTAGGGACCACTTGTCCGTGTCTAGACTTCATACCCGTGAGATTGGGGTGGGACAGGAAACCTTGACTCCTACATACCTTTGGCTCATCATATCTGAGGTCGGACCTTTATTTGGTCCGTTCTCATGGCTCTTGATATTCTGGTATTCCAAAAAGGCGTCGAACCTTTGATCCTGTGACATTTGGCCTGTACAGAGGTTTCATATCAGTTATTCAGAGGATTGTACAGTGGTTACTAAGATTATATGGACCTTGATCCCATGCCTTTGCATTGCATACCATCATTGTTTCATCCACTTCATTTGTGAGGGATCCTAAAGTCTATTTCCGAAAAAAGAACGAAAAAAAAAAGAAATGGAAAAGCAAAAAAAAGGGAAAGAAAAGAAAAGATATTCTATAAAAAAAAAAACAAAAAAACAAAACTTTGATTCCAAAAGAGAACAAAAAGTGTGAAAAGACTTTAGGATCTCTCATAAACGAAACATGCATTCATACTATCATGCATTTCATGGTTCTCTCAGATACTTATGGGACCCTTTCTCTTCAGATTTCAAGATCAGCAACAAATTTGACTTCTCACCGCCACGACCCCAAAATCAACTATGGAACAACTCCGTGAGGAAATGGATGAGATGAGGGAACAAATGGGTCATCTTATGTTGGAGATGCAAGACTTGGTCCATAATCAGGATGCACTAAAAGAGGAAAACAATCAGTTGAAGACTCAATTGAGCTTGGTCATGGAAGTTCTAAAAACAGTACTAAGAAAGGAAGGGGATGTTGTTCCTACTGCTGCAATAGAAGTTGTTGATCCCTTCTCTTCAGTAGGATCCCTTCCCACTCATGGAATACCTCAGGAAGTCCCTCCTCAACTCCATGTGCCATTACCTCCATGCCAATCTGTTCTTCAAGGAGGCCAAATGTGTGGAAAAAAGCCTAAGAAACCTCAGAGAATTCTCAATCCTATCCCGATGCCTTACGCTCAGTTACTTCCCCGTTTGCTGGAGCTTCAGTTGGTTGAGCTACGAGAATTGGCTACGCCTGAAAAGCTTCCCCCCACCTTTGATGCCAATGCTAGATGTGAGTTCCATTCTGGGGCACCTGGTCACGATATTGAGAATTGTAGGGCGCTGAAGCAGCAAATTCAAGATCTCATTGATTCAAAAGTAATTTTGTTCACCCCCGAGGGTATGTTTGTTCGAGGAAATGGGGTTCCAACTGCGGTGGAAGAAAAGGTTGATTCATACTTCTATGTCATATCTACTTCAAATCAGAAGCATAATGCACCATCTTGGGTTCCAGGTTTCCCACCTCATCAGGCTCCATTTGTTTCACAGCCAGATCAAAAGAGGAAGACACCTGAACAGAATGGGTACTGGAATCATTGCCATCAGCAGGGTCCACAAATGCCAAGGAGACCACCAAGAAGGATTGACCCAATTCCTATGACCTATAGTCAGCTGCTTTCTCGTTTGCTCAAGGATTCTTTGGTCCAACTAAGGGAGTTTAAGCCCCCTCCAATACCAATTCCTCAAGGATATGACTTAAATGCAAAGTGTGAGTACCATTCCGGGACATCTGGACATTCAACTGAGGATTGTAATATTTTGAAACACAAAGTCCAAGATCTCATTGACTCCAAAGTAATATCATTCACTCCAAATGGCCTGCGCATAAAACGAAGAGTTCATGCATAAGTGAATGCCCGCACTCCAGAAAGTATCACAAAAAAAAAAAAGAATAAGCCCAAATGGAGTCAAGGCTCCTCAACATTGGCAATCATCATTTCATTTCCATATTCTCACTTCAGTATTCCCTATTTTGTTGAAGACTACTTCCTTGTCTGAGTTGGTTGGTATGATAATAATAAAAACACCACAAATTCTCGAGCAACTTTGTCAGAATCTCTTTCAAGTAGTAATCAAGAATGTCTTGTAGAAGCATCTCTCATTCTCAAGGTTCTTATGCTCAGTTGTATCCGTGGGGGTTGGTGTTTCAGTTGGTGTTTGAGTTCTCTTTGCAACAAATAGCTTCTCTAAGTTCGGTGACTACGCAAGGTTCCTCCATGTTTGATGGCAAATACTTCTTCAATGAATATGCTTGGGGCTCCCGCACGAGGGATAAGCAAGACGCACTCTTATCTTGAGCATTGCATCATTCGCATTGCTCGAATCCCTAAAGCATTACAAATTCTTGGGTGACTTCGTCAGAATTTTCTTCCATGTGGTAATCAAGAGTATTCTACACAATGCTCCTCATTCTCAAGGTCTTCTTCACCACAAGTTCTCAGTTTGATGACCATGCAAGGTTCCTCCACTTTTGATAATGAATACTTCTACAACATCTATGCTTGGGGCTCCCGCACGAGGGATAAGCAAGACGTACTCTTATCTTGAGCATTGCATCCCTCGCATTGCTCGAATCCCTAAAGTAAGGCAAAAGTTTACAACTCATGGGTGACTTTGTTGGAGTTCTCTTTTGAAGTAATCTGAAGTGTTTGGAAGGAACTGCAGAAAGTATTCAAGCTCAACAAGTCCAGACGGAGTCAAGTCTCCTCAACAACGACACCCATTTAGTTTCTTACTGCATTCTCATTGTAATTTTTCACTTGTTTGTTTAAGCATTTATAGCATGTAAAAACTTGTTAATTTCTGAATGAAAATAAATACATTGTTTATGTTTGTTTTGAAGAAATCCATTCGTTTTCACTCATAAATGTTTTTGGCATTACGATACCAACTTTACTAATCACTTGCTTAGGCAAAAAGCTGAGGGAGAATGATGAAAAACAAAAATGCAAAACCTCCAATTGTGTGCCTTTAAATAAAACCCTACTGAGGATGTACAGGCATTGTTTCAAATCCCCAAACACCGGAGATATAAGGGAGATAGACCCTCGTTAACCCCTTTGAGCCTTGGAGAAGGAGTTTCTTTTCTAATCATAAAAACCCTTATTTTAACCTTGGGGCAGGGTAGTGTTCATTTAACTTGATCGAGTGTTCAAAACTCACCAAAAAGGTATGCATCTAAGGATACAACAATGGTTATCCTCCAAAAGGTTGAGGAATGTCAAAACCGCAATGATTATCCTTATTTCATCAAAAGATCAAGAGATGACGATGCCACAATGGTAATCCTTCATCAAATCAAAGGAGTGAGGCGGTCGCGATCACCTCCAACAAATCAAAGACAATGCGAAGTCGCACGACTTGTTCAGAAAAAATAATAGCAAAAAAAAAATGGCGAAAGAATAATGAAAATAAAAAAAAAAAGATGAAAAGAAAATGGCAAAAGAAAAAAAATAACGATGAAATTGCCAAGCAAGAACAAAGTCGTGTGATCAGAAGAATAAAAGGTGAGTGACCGCCAAGTCCAAAGAACCTCATTGATTCCTCAACCATTTCAAATTCCTTGTGAGGGATGAACACTCGTATCAAGCTAAATTGAACATAGGGCTGGAGAACATCACGAAGGGGGTGGGTACAAATAATTTTGAGCCTAAAAATCCTTTGTTTCTAAAACCGTGAACCTGGCCAAATTACAACCCTTAAAAGTCCTAATTGAAGTAGGGTTTATTTTGAAAACACACTCCGATGAGATAGCGTTCAACTGACTCCCAATGAAGCGAGACTCATATCCATGTTGGTATCGTATGCTTGCTTTATCTTCCACATGCAAAAATCGAGGTTGTGTCGCAACCTCATTTCATAAAAAGTTTATAACTTCAAGACTAACATAGCTTTGCATTAGAATTATCATTCTTAGAATTAACATTCTTTTGCATACAAATATGTGCTTAACATCAAGGAAATTACTATGATGAGAATCAGTGAGCAACTTGATCATATCGAAGTACAAGAGACTTGAGAACTCCGAGGAATAAAGGCTAATCATTTCAAAGGTTGACCATCAAGGGGCAGATTCTCTAAAAACTCCGTTGGGCATGCACAGTTAATGCTTTCTTTGATTACCTTGAGGGGAAGAGTTTGAAGACTCCGTTGAGCGTGGTAAAGTTGTTTCCATGTTTGTTTAACTTCAAAACAATGAAGGCTTGAGGATTCTAGTCCGATGTACCTAATCAGGGGCAATTAAGTCGAGGTTTGACCTCTCAAACTCAGCATATCTGGGGCAATCATGTCGACAAATCTCTTCGAGCCTTGATCAATCTGGGGCAATCAAGTCGAGGAATCTCTCTTGAGTTCAACCAATCTGGGGCAGTTACGTCGAGATTCGACAAATCTCTCCAAGGATCCTCTGGGGCAAATCCCTCCATAAGTCACGAAGCCTGGGGGACAATTCTGAGTTTTTGTCGCTCCATGACCATAGGAGTTTATTTCTCCTAGAAATTTGGTCTCTCCTCAAGCATAAGGGTTTATCCCTCCTAGGAGTCGTTCTACTTCCCTAGTCAAGGCTCCTTATCTGGATTTCTCATCCCTAACATGGTGAATCGAGGGAATCTCCTCCAACTGAAAATCCTCCAAGCAGTGGCACATGGTGAGAAGTCAGAAATCATTCTTCAAGTCAAAGAAAAGTGCATCTTTCAAATCAAAACTCCAATATCTATTGGCACCTCCACATGGTCCTTAACACTAAGGGGATCCTCCCTGGTGTTTACATCACCAATGCCTTTATTTGGCATTCTGCATATAGTACTCATTGCATATAACATTACATCCTCAAAAGCGTAGCATATCCATCAAGATGGAGCATTACGCCACAGAAAAATTCAAACATGCATACAAAGCATAAGCCAGATAATACAAATCCGCACCCAGTCAAGACAATGATACATCCCCACACAAAAAGTTGTCCTTACAAATTCTGATTGATATCTGCTACTACATTTCAAATCTCTTCCAACCACGGTGCCGAGGCGAGGTATCTTCAATCTCTGATGAGTGTCTGACACAATGTCTTCTTTTGTCCTGATGTCGAGTCGATGTTGAGTCATAGATCGTAAGAGATCTTATTCTTTCAGTCCTGAAGATCATGCTTAGGTCTTCTCCTGGTGTCGAGTCGATGTTGAGTCATAGATCGTAAGAGATCTTATTCTTTCAGTCCTGAAGATCATGCTTAGGTCTTCTCCTGGTGTCGAGTCGATGTTGAGTCATAGATCGTAAGAGATCTTATTCTTTCAGTCCTGAAGATCATGCTTAGGTCTTCTCCTGGTGTCGAGTCGATGTTGAGTCATAGATCGTAAGAGATCTTATTCTTTCAGTCCTGAAGATCATGCTTAGGTCTTCTCCTGGTGTCGAGTCGATGTTGAGTCATAGATCGTAAGAGATCTTATTCTTTCAGTCCTGAAGATCATGCTTAGGTCTTCTCCTGGTGTCGAGTCGATGTTGAGTCATAGATCGTAAGAGATCTTATTCTTTCAGTCCTGAAGATCATGCTTAGGTCTTCTCCTGGTGTCGAGTCGATGTTGAGTCATAGATCGTAAGAGATCTTATTCTTTCAGTCCTGAAGATCATGCTTAGGTCTTCTCCTGGTGTCGAGTCGATGTTGAGTCATAGATCGTAAGAGATCTTATTCTTTCAGTCCTGAAGATCATGCTTAGGTCTTCTCCTGGTGTCGAGTCGATGTTGAGTCATAGATCGTAAGAGATCTTATTCTTTCAGTCCTGAAGATCATGCTTAGGTCTTCTCCTGGCGTCGAGTCGATGTTGAGTCATAGATCGTAAGAGATCTTATTCTTTCAGTCCTGAAGATCATGCTTAGGTCTTCTCCTGGTGTCGAGTCGATGTTGAGTCATAGATCGTAAGAGATCTTATTCTTTCAGTCCTGAAGATCATGCTTAGGTCTTCTCCTGATGTTGAGTCGATGTTGAGTCATAGATCGTAAGAGATCTTATTCTTTCAGTCCTGAAGATCGTACGAGATCCTCTCCTGATGTCGAGTCGATGTTGAGTCGTGGATCGCACGAGATCTATTTCCTTTCAGTCATTGTTTCATACAACTATTCTCCTTGAAAACCCCGTGTCGGCACCGCTACCACGTTATAAGCTATCTCCATCCAAATCCATTGTTCACTGTAAATATATCCACCAGAAAAAACAAAAATTTCTCTTTCCCCAGCAGATATCAAAACAAAATAAAGATAACACTTACACCTTCTTTTCAGGACAAATTTATGGTTTTGGTATTTAATCTTCTTAAACCTTGAATGTTCGAAAGGCTAACGCCAATCTCACCTTCAGGTTTAAGACGATTAAATAGGGGCAGCTGTCATACCCCAAATTTGTCCTACCCCTTTATTTTTATCTGGCTTAGGCTTATGCATTTCATAGTCTCATGTACATACCTCCCATTAGGACATCAACATATCATGCATCATTAATAAATAAATTTGGCTTGGGATCAAAGGTCTTGTTGATTAAAGATCCTCTATTGCTACTTATTATACAAGATGTCGGGTTTCCCTCTTCTCAATTAGACGCTATTGAGCCAAAATCTCATTATCTTCATAAGGGTTTTGTTGTGCTCACTTGTGGTACAGGTTGTCTGAGTTCAATTAATGTTTGCTTGGATTTCTCAATGAAAGACTTTGGCAGAAGTATTGCAAATATCGTGGAGTTCATTAAAGGCAATCAAGTGGTTTCGTTTAAATTGATACACTACTCATGAATTGATACACTACTCATTTGGGACTTGGTGGATCATTTCACATGTTTCCTTTCAGTGAAAGAAAATTGAAATTCAAAATTGAAGCATTGGAGGAGAGATTTAAATTGACTTATGCATCCCCAAGGTTCACGTCATCACAATCTCATTCATGAAAAAAAAAACATTTGCAAAATGTGTTCCATTACAAACAAAATCCTGCTACTTTACCAAGTTTCATTACAACGGTTAAGGATCCATCATATAGTTCTAAGATACATTACAAAAAGATCGAAATTGGAAATTACAAAAGAAATCATATTTTGACCGCAGTTGACCAAGGTTGTACACTATCCTAAAACCTATTTCCAATGAGATTTCAATACCACCATGTTTCTGTTTTGCCATCAGTTTGCTTTGAACAATACGCACCAAAGTTGTGCGTGCCAAGTAAAGTTTGTTTGAACCAGGACTGCCTGAAAATCAACATAACACGCATGAACAGCAGCCAAGAGAAACCAACAGGTGCAGCCACAAAGTCGGTTCGAGACACTCCGTATATTCCACTCTCACTGTGCTCCAAAAACTCTGATGAACAGTCCGCCCTGCATTCGAAAAAGGAACCAACCTACATCAAGTCATCATTCAAATATCAACATCAAACCTGCATCATTAACCAAGAATAAATGTTCCATACATTCAAACAAGTTTCAGTTCTAACAGATTTAATCCCACAAGATCAATACATACAATAATCAGTTCCAACCATTTGTAACTTGCAGCAAGCCTCTAAATAACCTCACACCCACTTTTCATTCCTAATTAACTTCAGCCAGCGTGTAACAGAAATAACCAACCTATCCTAACAGTTCCAACAGTTTCTAACTAACATTCCAAGTAAGTTTTGTCCTGACAACTTCCTTCAGCAACCTTGAAACCACAACAGAAAATTGAAACAAAATACTGAGCCTGCAGCCCTACACAATCCACAAAATCCTACATAATCCAAAGAAAACCGGTACAGCTCAGCGCTATTCAGTACCACCTCCCCTGCACATTATAAAAAACTACCAAAATTCATATACCCAAAACATGTATCACAAAGACATCCAAACAGTGCAGTAAGACAAGGTTCAGTGAAGGAAAAAACAAACATCTAAACCTGTCCTAGAATTACAAAGTCCAGGGGCTGCCAATTCAAATCTATCAAATTGGCTCATCAAGTTGCAAAACTATTATCCAAAGAAAGAAAAGCAAAGGAAAAGAAGACAGCACCATTCAAAAACCAGTTCAGATAAATACAAACTTGGCCCTGCATCAATCCTAACAGAACTGACTTTATACCACTTCTAACCTATACCTTCAACTGAATTCTAACCTCTCCAACTACCATAACTAACTTCAACTAACAAAACAGATCCACATAACTAACACTCCAACAGAAAAGAACATATCAAAACCATCTTCATAACTAACCTAACCACTAACTGAATTTCAAACTAACCAAAAACAGAATTTTGTAACTAACTTCCTCTCCCTCTAAACTAACAACCTACAAAACCTATAACAGAATTTGTAACTGATTTTCAGAGCTGTAACCAACTCAATCTTCACCCTTCAATCCATAACAACTTCTCAGGATCCAACGGCTCAGAACTTCCCACTTCAACCTATAAAATCACTCTTCCCTCCACAATTCAAAGCTACACACGCCATTCTCCACCTTCATCACCATTCTCCATCTCCACTCTCTCCACCACCATAACCACCTCCTTCATCCCTCTCTCTCCGAATCCTTTCTTCACATTCTCCTCCATCATCACCTTCATCTCTCACCTTCACGCCTCTGCAAATTCTCTCTCAATCTTCCTCAATTTCTCCCTCACACTCACAAAATGCTCATCTCCATTGTTGAGCAGAGCTTCAGCCTTTGAAGCTTTGCTACGACAGAGCTAGACCTCACTCATCACCTTCACCGAATCTATCTCTACACTCAACAACTCATCAGCGACAACAACTCGCTCTCTCACGAGTTCTCAATCAGAAGCTCAATAAATCATAAAAAAGGAGAAAAGGAGAAGAAGAATTCGCGAAGAGTAATAGCGTCAAAATCAAAGATTGTTACCTGAAGCATTCACCTCCTTATCGCGTTTATTTCGCGCATTTAGTCGTCTTCGCACACTCCGACTTCTTCAGAAGATTATTATATCACATCTGGTTATCTGAAGCCGAGCTATCATCATCTTCGAGTCATCGATTCAGGTTCCTCTTTCTTCGAATCCTTTAACTTCTTGTAGAGTTTAATTTTGTTCTTGGATCTGTCCCTCGGATCCATTAGTGTGAGAAGTTTTTTGTGCGAAATGAGGAAGGCTGTGAGTTCGGATATGAATTTTAGGCTAAGTTTTTATTGAGGAGATGGCGGAGCGAGGAGGCGATGACGGTGGCGACACCGCCGGAAATTGCATCGGTGAAAGAGAGAGAGAGAGAGAGAGAGAGAGAGAGAGAGAGAGAGAGAGAAACGAAGTGAGAAGAGAGGCTGAATTAAGAAGCTAATTCGCCACAAGACACAAAACCCTAATTCCTCTTTCTTGTATTTTTAGTTAATAGTTATTTCTTTTTTTCAAATGATAAAAAATCTAAAAAACAAAGTTGGATCAAAATCTGAATAAACCTTGGGCCTTATTGGGAAATTCAACTTTACACCTTCCCCATCTGGCCCGTACCTCATCACGTTTTTGGCTGATAAACTCAATGCAAAAAAAAACTGCTGATGGGCCAATCTGCTTAGGCCCAGCGCTTACTAACTACACCATTAAAATCAACATGCACCCCCTGTTTCTTTTTTTTTACTAAATTTAGGTTTCATTAGATTTTTTTTCTATTTTCTTTCACTAAATAAAAGTGACTTTTTTTTTCTATTAGCCTTTAAATACTAATTTCGACATAAAAAATGTTCATAAAAAATATTAGTCTTTAGGCTTATTGTTTTAGTCTCTCTTTTTGCTTGATTTAGAACTCATCATTCTTTCATAAAAATCAATAAAAAATAGTAGTATTTTTTAGGTTAATTTTTGCACTAATGTTTGAATTGCTTTTGTATCATTCCCATGTTATTTTTGTATAATTTTTGTGTGACTTTGTTGCTCAATTTTGGCCATATTTTTGGCCTATTTTGGTATTACTTTCATGCTCCTTTTAGAATCTATCCCATCATGACATTAGACTTAGACTAGAATAACAATTAGGCTTAGAGATTAGGCTAGTCTCCCCCATTTCATTTCTTTCTCTTTTACAACATAAAACATCTAAAAATACTTGAATAAATTTCCCATAAAAAACACCAAGAAAACTCATAAAAAATGACTAATAAATACTTTGACTAATAAAAAGGGAATGGAAGCTTGTAACTTCCCTTGCTTAAGGGATGTTCGAGTGCTTGGGGCTCCCTTGCTTAAGGGTTCCATTCAGGCGTAAGTTCCCAACCTCTAAAAAACACAAACCAAAGAGTAACTCGAGTTTCCCTTGCTTAAGGGATTTCCTCGAAACACTCAAACTCTCTCTCTCTCTCTTCTCTCGCTTTCTTAAGGGCACCGTTATTTCCGCTCCATTGCATCCTAGGCTGTCCCCTTGTGCAAGAGCGCGAACGTTAACTCCGCCCAACTAAAAAACACAAAAACAAACAGAAAATCTTTAGCCGAACTACGGCGCTCTGATTCCTGAAAAGGATACGTAGGCATCAAGTCGCGGGGCTTGAACGAGCACACTTGTAAATATTCCTTCTTTTCCCCGTATTTCTTTTGCATTCATTCGCATGTAGATATAGACATAGACACACCCTTTAGATAGAAACAAACATAGGTGGATACCATCGAGTACGATGGGCGTGAGGGGTGCTAATACCTTCCCCTCGCGTAACCGACTCCCGTGCCTTGATTCTCTGGTCGCAAGACCTTGTTCCTTCCTTTGTTAGGTTTTCTGATATTCCTTTCCCTTATGGGATAAATATATTGGTGGCGACTCTGTTCATTTTTCGCGAGCGTGCGACAGGTACAAACCGAATGTTTCGCTCCACTACCATAAAAGGACAGACGCGTCGTACGATCTTGTCCCCCACTAAGTTTAAGCTGTTAACTTTCTGGAAGTTCCACATTTGTCCTTCAACGGATATATTATTATATTTGGCTATAAATAGGCTTGAAGACTGAAGAGGAAAAGCTGCTAATTCACTATCATTCTTACGCTCTCAAAGTATTGTTCATAAGCTTTTCATTTCTCTTAAGTTTAGAATATGAATTTACTGTTTACTCCAGCTTATGTAGAAGCATTCATTGTAAACAAATTTTCTTTCAAACGGTAGTTTGGTATTTTCCTTACGAGACCAGTTGGTCAGATTTCTTAAGAAGTCTAAGATTAGTGTGTCTTAGAGGTTGTACGTTAGTCACTTGCAGTTAGCTTGTGCGTTGTAATAGTCTTGAGATTATTGGATTAAGACCTTGTTGATAAGGCGAAATCACCTTGGCGGGTGGACTAGATTAGCTTGATATTTTTCAAGTGAACTAGTATAAACATACCTTGTTCTTTCCTTCTTGCATATTTGTCTTTATTATCAAGAATTAACCTCTTTTTAAAGGGAAACTTTTGGTGCTAAAACCCTATTCAAACCCCCCTTTCTAGTGTTTTTCACACCTTCACTAGCATCGATAATGCATATAGCGTGCGCACACACACACACACACACACACACTTGTGATTAAGCTCCAGGTTTTAGTTGTGCCAATTTTTGAAACTAGTCCTTTGAGATGATTTATGGGTTGATGGTGAGTTAGTGTTGTTGGAAAGGTGGTTGTTTGGAAGGGAAGTTTCTATGTCGTTATTTGTCGCATCACCTGAGGACAGGTAATGATTCAAGTTTAGGGGTGTGACAACTCACTTTATGTGAGATATATAATCCTTTTATACTTGAATTTTAGGGTAATTTATATCTTGAGTAATGTTATTTATTTATGTTTTATGTTACTTTAGTTAATTTAGGATAGAGCACACTATGTTCTCTGTTTTGTCAATTTTATGTGTTTTGTGCATGAGCAGAATTAACGTTAGTGATGAGAATGAAACACTACAAGATAAAGGAGAAAATTAATGGATAAGAATGAAACACTACAAGACAAAACTCTGAAAAAGTTATCTTTGGTCTGCTGCTACTATTGCATTTGTGCCATAGTGTCATATTGTCTCCCATTTGCAGTGGACTATCATAGTGCAACACAAAGGAATATGCTTTATTCTTTGGGCTTAAGTTAATGGGTCATTGTAAATGCCCAAGAACCAAAGAGAGACAATATACAGTTGAGAAACCTTTATAAATAAAGCTGCAATGCAATGAAGAAAAATGTTCTGAAACTTGAAAAATTCTCTAGAAGTGAATAAAGGAAGACAAAGACTCAACGGTAGGCGCGGCGGAAGACGTCGCTTGCTGATTAACAAATTGCAAGCGATTGAAGTGTCATCCTTAGGTTTATCATTATTATGTACTTACTTAGGAATATGTAACTTAATATCTCTCTATGTTGTGCTTATTTTACTCATTATGAGCTAACCTTGCTTTGTTAGTTAATGTGAAATTTAATGAATTAATAATCTTTTGTATGTTTGAATGAGTTGTCTTGATATATTTTGTTCATGTGAATTTATGCCATATGTTTTCTTTGTCTAGCCGGCTAAAAGTAGATAACAACTTGTTAATGTTGAGAGATATTTAACAAGTGAATTTCATAATAAATGTGGTTGAAACTAGTAGGATAGAGATATTCCCTAGATTAGTTACTTTAGAGATGAAGAACTATACTCATAGAGAACATTCAGAATGAACCCACACATGCACCAAGGTTACAAGTGAGGCTTAGAGATTTGTCCCCTGGCTTTTATGTATATATTTATGATGTTGTAGAGATACACCTCTAAATCACATTTTGACCTCATCTGTCACGACAATACTTATCAGACTCATACATTAGATAAATTCATTAAATGGAACATTGTCCAACATATTCTTTCTCTCTGTAATTATCTTCTCTATTTTTCCATTTTCTTTACCACATGACACACCATTATTTTATTACCTTTGCTCATCTTTACTTTACAACTTCTTGTATGAAAATCATTATGCTTAATACAATTTCTGTGGGATCGATACTATTTCTTATCACTTGCTACTAATTTGATCGTGTATACTTGCACGTAAAAAAATTAGTCCATCAAAAGACACTCTGATTGCGGATATACACTGGTTGTCGCGACACTATAGATCTCATGTATAAATGATAATTGGTGCAAGACAAAATTAGAATATTTAACATATCTCTTTTGCGTGGTGAATGGAGTTACTACTTTCATCTCCAATGCTTTCGGTAGAAATTTGATTTTGGATCAAAGCTGATCTACTCGCAGAATTTTGCAAAAATTAGGATTCGTTTTCCACCGACAATGCCACTGTTTTGTTCTAGAAATTGAATTAGGTGTATGTTGATGGCGAAGAATGCTGAACCGGTGGTGCTAATCTTTGATATAGTGACGCGGGAATAAACTTGCAAAGTTAGTACTCCAACGTCTAAGTCAATTTAGAATTTAAGATGAGTATAATAAAAATAGAGATAAAAAATTGTACCTTAAGTTTTTCATGAGATAACTTTTATACCTTGAATCATTTGAAGTGAATTAACATTGATTTGTTCCTTGACCTTTTGGGTCTGTCGTGGACACAGAAAATATAATATTGTGAATAAGAAATATAATATAATATAATTTTTTATTAATAGAAGTTAATGTAATATTGTCTTGTGTTTTATTATATTTTCAACCGTTAACCTTTAGATTTGAAATTTATTATTCTTAAATATGAAAAAGAAACATGTAAAATAAATTACTTAATTAAATTTTATTTTAATATTTATGTATTATGGATGTTTTAAACAACATTGATATTGGTAAAATCCATGCAACTCATTGATAATATCTATGGACTATTGTGATATATGTTAGAATCATTTCAATTTATAAACAAACAAACAAACAAAGGAGGAGTACCTTTAAAAAGAAAGACAAAAGTGGTTTACATTATTACAACTTCAAACGACATCGTTTCTTCTGCCACACGGATCCACATCAAATCTGGTTTTCTTCGAACCCCCTTTTCTCAATTTCAAGTTCGAAACTTTTTCCCTTTTTGCTTGCTGAATTGCTTCCAAAATCACGGTTAGCAAAATCTTCATAATCTTTTTCTCTTTCGTGTTGTTCCATTTCTCTCTATTCATGTTTCATGTTACTAATTGTTTTTGATTTGCATGATTTTAGAAGTTTGAATTTGTGATTTGATAGAACAAACAATGGTGAAGGAAACTGCTTACTATGATACATTAGGTGTTAATGTTGATGCATCTGCTGCAGATATCAAAAAAGCTTATTATGTCAAGGTAATCATCAAAGATTGATTACCCTTCAATTTTATCATAAACTGAGATTTGAGGATTTGGGAATTTGATTATAGTTTGGGATGAAAAATTTGGGTAACTTTTTAATTGGATAATGGAGTTTACACATGGTTAATGAAGTGTTAGATTTGGTTAATAGATAATATATATCAAGTGTTGCAACTTGTTGACATATGCTAAACTTTATTAAGATACTATGTTGCCCTTCTTAGAATTATTTGTAAGGTTTAGAATTCAATTAAGCCCCTAAGAATGGCCTCTTGATGTGGCCTAGTAATCTTGCCATGCCTGTAAGTGTGTAACTGAAAATTTCTTCACCTCCCGACAACATTTAATTGAATATGTGATTATTTTTGAGCTTGGTTTGTGGATATAAATGGTGGATGGCAACAAGAATCTGACAGAAGGTGCCCAACTAATCTTGGATAGACTCTGATATCATATTAGAATTTTAGGTTGAGCCTAACTCAACTTGAAATGTGAGGGTTGCCCCCACTTATAAACATATGTTCAACCCATATCTCATAAGATGTGAGACTCTTAATATCTTCGATCGCATTAGTTCTTTTAAGAATGGTCAATTTAATCCCTAAACTTATCTTGGATTAACTAATGTGATCCAAAATTTTTAATTTCAGTTAATGATAACCCTAGAATTTCGTTAATTTCAAGGACCAAATCAACCGACTTCTATTCACTCAATACTTAGAATACTACTCTACGTATATGTCTTCTTCTAAATCTCCGATCTAAAAGGTTTTAAGAGGTCAGCAGTTTGAGATGTGGAATCATCGTCATACAAATGCAAGATAAGACCGCCTGTAATAGATATGCAATGGGTCTGACCTTTCGATAGGTTCTTCCATACAGAGCTTTATAGGACCTAGTAGCCCTGTCATTAATTTTTAGAAGAGTACGTTTGTGCTGGTGTTTTACGTTTCTTTTTTCCTTTTCTTCCTATTTACAGGCAAGAATAGTTCACCCTGATAAAAATCCCGGGGATCCCAAAGCTGCAGAAAATTTTCAGGTATGCACTAAGAGCCCATGTTTTGATTTCATAACACTAGGCAATATTACTGGATTTTACTAACAAAATTATTTACATCTTTCTTAAGGTTAGATATTCAGAAAAAAATATTAAACATAGGGATATTTATACCTTTGGGGAATCTCTATTCAGTTTTATTTATTTATTTTTTTGGTATACTTTTCTAAGTTTGGTATCTATAACAGCTGCTTGGCGAGGCCTACCAGGTTTTAAGCGATCCTGAAAAACGTGAAGAATATAACAAGAATGGAAAGGAAGGAGTGTCACAGTAAGTTTATAGTGATCTTAGTGATAATTTTTTTAAAAAAGAAAGCAATTCATCTCAAAATCAAATATGTACTTAGAGAAAGTTGTATGTCTGTTTACTTGAAAAAAACTATAATTTGACCTTGCTATGCCAGACCCGTGAATGCTTTCCGTTATATAGAGCTATCCACATTTTAGTAAAGAGTTATACTAATGATACCAACGAGTCTTACTAAGCATCAATTTATTTAGATGTTGAGAGAATGAAATACCCCATTTTGTATTGCAATGGAACAGAAAATTATATGCAAGAGGAGAGGGCAGAATAGATTTAACGGCACTTATATTATTTTTGTTTATCAATTTGATGATAATATAGTGTTAGTTAGCACATATTTATTTTATTGTGTTGTTTATATGGTACTTTTCTTTTACGTTTTAAACGTTATTTTTGTAAGATGCATTAGAATCTAGGCCCCACTAAACCCTAAAAGCTAACTTAATGGGTAGGATTTCTCAAACCCCTTGTAATGAGTATAATGTCAATATGGGATCTCATCTATCTAGGCCCCTACAAGTGGGAACGGCCAACCATCAAAAACTTGTGGGAAAACTCATCTGTCTAGCCCACACCAGACTAGACATGGCATCTACAGCTAGTGTGAGTCACTTTATGCTCGACCCACGAAAGAGACAAATTATTATTCATGAAAAAAAGGAAATTATCCATGGACGTGTTCACAAATTTAGACTATACAAGCTTGATTATAGGTAGGAGATGCACTACAGAGTATTGCATATTATTGGGTGGAAATTTTGGTGTCATGGAGAAATAAGAAAAATTTTGTTGCAAGGTCAAGTACAAAGGCAGAATTTCGAAATATGGCTCAAGGGGTTTGTGTGTTGTTATGGATGAAAATCATACTTGATGACTTCAATAAAAAATAAGCTCCTATGAAACTATCCTGTGTCAATACGACAACCATTAGCTTGACACACAACTAGATTCAACTTTATTGGACAAAACACAGAGAGATAGATCGACATTTCATTAGCCAAAATTAGATAGCAGGCTTATAACTACAACATACATCCCTTTAGGGCTTGATTTGGCATATTTATACACCAAAGGACTTCTCGTAGACCCGTTTTAAGGTATTACTTGCAGGTTGGGAGTGATGTATATGCTTTCATCTGCTTGGGTGAAGCAGAATTTTAAGTCAAATCGAAGGCTCTTCCGGATCGGGAGAATTCATGCCAATTGATGATGAAGTTGCATACAGCTTTCCCTGGTTTTCACTATGAGTAAAAGGTTCATACTTTGTGAATTGCTGGATGAGTAGGGGCAAGGGAACCCAATAGTTAGTTAATTAGTTGGGAATTGTTACTTTGTTGGTTACTATTTGCATCTCAGCACAGGGAGTTAAAGGGGTTCTCTTTTTATGGTCATTGCAAAGGAAGTAGAAAACTCAATAATGAGGTCTCAGCTCGAGGCTAAAAATTTGACCTGATAACCTCAAGGGATGAGAATCGTTTTAAAATGACCATTAGTGACACATTAATAAATAAAAATTTCTCCCTTCCCCAAAAAAATAGGATAGTCAAGAGTCAAATTTCTCGGGTATTACCAATTGTATTTTTTTGCTCTATACCTACATTGTGTAAGAGAATGTCCAAGTATGTTTATTTATTGTGAAAACCGATCAAAACACTTTTTTTCTTTGTTTTTTCAGAGATTCCATGATGGACCCTTCGACTGTATTTGGAATGCTTTTCGGAAGTGAATTTTTTGAAGAATATATTGGAAAACTTGCACTTGCTTCTTTAGCATCTATAGAAGTTGAGGAAGACTCACCGGAGCCTCAAGTTCGTATGCAAAAAATTCAGGAAAAGATGAAAGTATTATTTTTTTTCCCTAATCCTCTAATAGTTTTTTTCTTTTATTTTCGGTGCACTGTTAAATTTCCTACTTGGGTAACTAAAGCTACTTCATACTGTTTTATCTGTAGGCATGGCAGAAGGAAAGAGAACAGAAGCTGGTATCGGTTCTGAAAGACCGTTTGCAACCATTTGTTGATGGTCGAGAAGAAGAATTTACAACATGGGCAAATTCAGAAGCGAGTAATCTTTCAAAAGCTGGTAAATCCCTTCCGTTTATCCTGTAATTTTAATGGTATATTATTGAATGATGATCCTGAATTTCGAAGTTTTAATAACTGAAATTTATTGTTATCAAGAATATCAATTTAATGTCAACCAAATTGCTAACACGTGTTTTTTAATTTTCCATCAATTGTCTCTTCCTCTCGACAGTTTTAATCTCTAACGGCAACCAAAGTGCAAGTGTTTGTCCAGTCCTGGTTTTTTCTACTCCTTAATTTCTGTTAACATCTGACATTGTTTTCAGCTTTTGGAGAGGCCATGCTACATACAATTGGTTACATCTACACACGAAAAGCAGCGAAAGAAATTGGAAAGGATATTCGGTTTATGAACGTTCCCTTCTTTGCCGAGTGGGTTCGAGACAAAGGACACCGTATAAAGTCACAAGTAACAGCAGCCTCAGGTACTAGACTAATTATTATATTTGCGTAATCTATCAAGTTGAAAGGGTTTCTCAGAGTTGACAGATTCTAACGGAACTTAACTGCTTCTGTAGGAGCTGTGTCCCTAATTCAAATACAAGAAGAACTCAAGAAGCTAAATCAAGGAGAAAATAGAGAAGAAAATGTAATGAAAGCTCTCGAAGATAAGAAGGAAGCCATGGTTAATTCCTTATGGCGGATAAACGTGATTGATATTGAATCAACTCTGTCGCATGTTTGCCAAGCAGTAAGTTACAGTCTTTTCTGTCCATAGCTTGAAAATAATACTAACTTGGATCAATGTTATTTTATGACCATCAAATCAGAATTCATAAGTTACAAGAAAATATTCTTATTATTTTTCTCAGGTTCTTAGAGATCCTAGTGTGTCGAAAGAGGTTCTGAAGTCTCGAGCCAAAGCATTGAAAATGTTAGGAACCATCTTTCAAGTAAGTGTTTTTATCGAACTCTGATGTATATGCATCAATTTGTATTCTATCTAAGATTACTTCATTTTACTTCTGAGGGTGCTAAGGTTGCTTTTAGGAGAGAGAATAGTCTGCGCCGAGAAAACGAGAATCAGAATCGGGTAGAAGCTGGTCCCTCATCATAGTCATCATGTTCAGTTTGTTCAATATGGTTATATGGACTGGTTGATCATTTTCTCATCATGGCCTTTTGGATCTCAATGAAATTTGAACCTTATATTGTGTTATAAGAAAAGGAAATTTTTGTGCAATGTGCATGTAAGTTTCTAACTTATAGTGTGTAAAGCAATTAATGATTTGTGTTTTTGTAACTTAATTGTTCATTCTAAACTCCTATTTCATTGGGGAGATGATATATAGATGGACATTCTTTGTGTATGGGAGATTTTCTTTAATATAGGTTATATTTCATTTTTAGGCTAATGCTAATAGAAAATAGAAAATAATTTTAAATTGTACTATTTGATGAGTTAATTTAACATTTTAAATTGGAAATTAGTTCATACTCTACCATTGGATGTCTATACTGTACTGTGAGGATGGTAATAGAATCCACTAACTTATTATTCATTCCTTCTATTCATTAAATAATCTATCTATTAAGGCCAAAAAATCTATCTGTTTATAAAAAGAAATTAATAATTCTCACAAATTTTTTTTTTGATCCAATTCATTAATGTAAACTACATATTTTAAATTCAATAGATAACTTTTAAAATAAAATAATAAAATATATGTATGTAACTTTAAAACTAAATAATTTAAATTGGTTTAAAAATGTCGTAATATTTTTTCAAATCTCTCTTTTTCTCTTTCACTCTATCTTCCTCTCTCTATTTGTTCTCTCTCTCTCTCACTCTGGCTCCTCTTCTCTTTCCCCTTTCTCCTCTCTATATGAAATTTTTGTAAACATTAGAAAATACCTTACTTTAAATTTGAGAGTTTGAAGGGAAAATAGGGAAGGGTTTTGAAAAAAGAGAAGGTTTAAGTGGAAAAAATTGAAAGATTTTGATCGAGAGAGTTTTGGAGGATTTGATTTTATTCATAATATAAAAAATTCTCTAATTTGATAGAATTCAAAATTTATATCGAAGAAGAGTTTTGGAGGGCTGATATAAATTTTTAAAATATCTTTTATGTTATACTATTCTAAAAATTAAAAATTTAGTAGTCATAAACACTCTTTTATCGTTCTATACAAAATTATTCTTTTAAAAAATGTTAAATATTTTTAAATTTTAAAAAAATATGTTTTTGGAAGCCTTCCCCTCCCTTCTAAACTCTCAAACATAGCCAAAAAAATTATATCTATTAAAATTATTAATTTAAATATCAACAATTTATTTAAATTAATTCATAAATATAATCAATTTAACTTAACAACCAATTGAGCTATTATATCCATATTACTTAGTGTGTTAATTTACACATAATTTAGGATATGTTTGGATAAAAATCCATTAAATATATATAACGTAATTATTTATTTATATAAGTCTTTGGATGTATTTGAATTGCAAAAGAATAAATACAGATATAACAAACTGGGATTGAATTAGACGATAACTATTCTGTCATATTATCTCTGTTTTTATTATAAGTTGTTTTAGACTTTTCACACAAAAAAAAAAAAAAAAAACAATAATTGTTGTATAAAAATGAGAAATTATAAAGGTTCTTGCAAAATTATCTTTCATTAATGACACGTGGATGATAAATTTATATAATTAAAAGAAGAGAGAATAATTAATATTTAAGGATATAATAGAAAAAATATAATTAATTATTCATTAGAATTGTAAAGTCATTTATATTTAAAGGATAAAACTAATATGTGTCTTAAGAATACATATTAAGAAATCTAAATATAAAATATTTATATTGAGAAACGTAATAAACACATTAATTATCAATTTTTAATCAAAACAATGCATAATTTTCAATTTTTTTTCACATTTACCTCTTAAATACAAATAAATTTTTTTCAAAAACGACTTATAATAAAAAACAGAGAGATTACAAACAAAATAAATATTTGAGTTACAGGATATTTTTTATGTTTTACCCTATTCTACTGTGTTTGCTGGCAAATACATAAGATAAACAATTTCCCACTAAATTTTTTTAATATGTTAATATATTCAATATTATAATACAAAATTTACAATAATATTCTTTGTAATAAATAATATATTGATATCTTAGGAAATCTATTTTTATTCATATAATTAATTTTAATATCCAAAAATACATAAAAGTAATATCTAAAATATATGCCAAATAAATATATTAACTAAATATATTACATGTCCTAATTATTACACATATGAGATAAAAAGATAGAAAAATAAAAGACAGAGAAAAAAAATTCATAGCTATAAACAAAAGACAATTATTTTATCCATTTTAGAAAATTCAATTTTGTTATTTTTATATTTTGGATGCGCATATCCGAATGCACCTAATACATACAAAAATGTGTTGCAAGTGAGACGCATCCCATCTATTATATAAGAAAATTTGATGTTCTACCAAATACTTTTTTGCCCTTTTTACAAATACTCAACACTAACACTATCCACGTGGATAGCTTCTTCTTTCTTTACTAAAACTAAACTTCCTTCTATCACATTTCTTTCTCAACTTTTCATCTGCTTTTTCATATACCTTTTCCCTAAGTATTATTATACTGATTTTTATCTGCTTTGCTTCCATCCTTTCCCATCACTCTCTTCTCTTTTTCTCACCGTCTGAATTCATCTCTCTCTTCTCTTTCTTCATCTCTTTTCTACGACAAACCCTAATTTCCATAATCACAAAATTTGACCTCATTTTTCTCTCCTCATCCATCCTATCATTCTGCTTCTTCTTCAAACTGTTTCGGCAATTTCGATGTGATGGTTTCTACTTTCAGACGAAGCGATTTTCAATGGTATTTTTTCTTCGTCGTCAACCTCTGTTATTACTCACAGATATTTGATTTTACATGACAAATCTTCTTCTGCATACCCATAAATTGTTATTACAGTTTATTTTGATAGTTTTGATTTGGTGATTTAGATTTTGATTTAGTTTTTTTTGTTTCAGGTTTAATGGTGTTAGCTCAAGCGAAAAAGGGGGAGATTTGCGGTGGTTTGGTAAGAAAAGCTTCACTTTATATATTTTAGATCTGGGTTTAATTGTTTTAAACTGTTTTAAACTCCCGCCGCCTTTGTGAACCGGCATCTACCGTTGGAGTTCTGAATAATCAACACCTGCTAATTCAATGATAGGTTTGATGGCTGTGCTGTTCTAATTTTAGGGTTATGTTTCTTTACGTATTTTTGTTCAATCTCATTTTATCTTTCGGTTTCAAGTTTCTCTTTTTTTTTTTATTCTGATTTTGATAATGTTTAATCTCTTTTTGTTGCAGGAAAAAGTATAGATTCTTTTTGTAGATTTGAATGGTTCAATCACTTGACTCTAAACATATTGTTTTATCAAAATGAATGGTATGTTTAGGAATTCGTTATAATAAATTGATTCAATTTATGTAGGTTTCAAGTTCTATATCTGACTTTGAAAATATTGAAGGAATTGGGTCATGAAGCAGAAGTGGTCATAAAATTTTGATTTTTGCTCAAACCGCTATTGTATAAGAGGTATTTCGTTGATAAAGTTATGATTTTTCTATGTTTTGGAGACGCCCTTTTATTTGTTTTAGCTGGATGTATTTCATGTCTTGGTTTGTATCCATCTATTTTTATTACTGTTTTTGATCTTCTCCTTTAAATGGTCCAGCTGCTGGAAATAGTTGGTTGTCGGGTCTTAGAGGTACATATCCATGCCACACACATTTATTAGGATTTATGTAAGTTGGAAAAGTTTGACAACATTATTTGGTTTTATGTATTTAGGAGAGACCAATAACAAATCTCTTGAGGTCATGGTGAACAATGAACTTCACAATAAAATGCCACAATTCAAGTGAATGAGAAGTTTCAAGCTCTAACATGCTTTTTTTCTCCTTATGTTGGTTTTCTTTAGCTACTGTTCTGTTTTGGTAATCATAGTTTTTTCCACTGTATTGTTTTGGCCTTATTTTTCCTATTTATAGGTTTACGATGGTTGGATTCTTGGAGAAGGTTTGTGATGGTTGTTGAATATTCAAGAAAGCTTGTACTAGAAGAAAATTCAAAAGAAAACGTATCAACAAAGCATACACATAAAATTATTAACGTTATCTGCTTCATTTGGTTTGTATACCCACCAGTAATCTATTTATTTTTTGAAAATTGGTTGAGATCCTTTTGGTAAGTCTTTTCTTCAACAAACTCAAAATCCAAAAAAAAAAACTTGAAAAGAATCATAATACTCTATTCAGACAAAAGAATTTTAAATGAATGAATTCCAAACATATCATTTGAACTGCTTAAAATTTAAAATTCTTTAAAAATATTCAATTACCTCATTTAAAGACACCATTAAAATTTTGAGTGAAAATGTGGAATCAAGCTTATATACATTTTAGTTAGAGTTGAAGTAGTTGCTCGCCTGTTTATTATATTTTAAAAGGATTGAAGAGGTGGACAATAAGTTGATCATTATATAAAAAGGTGTATCAAGCCAGTTTTAGCAGGATCCTATGATGGACGCCAATTCTACTTGTTAAAAAGTATAATAAAGCTAGTCTTGTATTTAGAGGGTTGTATGTGATATTTAGGTTTGTTGATGGTGTTTAGAGGTAGCTCACGCAGAGTGATGACAAGCTATGTCTATGTGATTTCTAGAAGAAAATGATTTAATTTATGGAGAGTGATGGCCTTCACTCCTCCCTAGAAACATGGAGAGTTAGAGAGTTATTCTCTCTTTGATAATGGAGAAGACGATTATACTCTTTGACTCTTTCTTCGAGTCTGTTATAACGAGACACATCATCTCCCACGTTCACTAGACAAGTGGGTAGGATTTAGTTGAAGTGGACTAAATCTAACTAAAAGCAACTACTAAAATTCAGGCAACCTCATGGCCCATTTCGGACGGCCCATGGTTTCGTAGGCCATGTTGCCCCTTGGCAGTTTATTTTACCTTTCTTACGCGAGATGTTCATTCTTAAGGTCCAATACAATTATAATGGTACAAAAGTTGATCCAATTATTTTTAAAATTTATAAAAATAACTTAAAAATTTTAACAATGAAGCATTTAATATTTCATACAGAGAAAATAATTTCAAATAAATAAATTGTAATAAAATCACTTGAATTACTAAAAAAATTAAATTTTTTTAATTTTTTTTAATTACCTCATCTAAATACATTACTAAAATTTTGTATGAAAATGTGATATCAAACTCATTTATGTGGATGCCACATTTGTATACATTTAAATTTTGCTGTTTTATACTATTAATGTTTGGTAAGGCCATAAAAAGAGCTTTTAGCTTTTAGCTTTTCAGCTCATATAAATAAAAAAGCTCTGTTTGGTAATTGTTTTAGCTTTTAACTTTTCGCTTTTGTACTACCTTTTGTCTTTTTTTTTTGAAAAGCTATATGAAGTAGCTTTTAACTTGTGACTTTTTCTTCCATTTATACCCTTATTATTTTAACTAAAATCTATTTTTACCCTTGGATATATATTATGATTCAATGTTTAATGTTTTTTTAATCTTTAATGTTTTTAATAATATCTAAAGTATACAATAAATTTTGAAATAGTGTTGATAATTCTCAAGTTAGTGAAACGTAATCGAAGAATCAATGAGATTAACCGAGACGAAAAAATTAAAATTTTTATTATATTTTTATGGTATAATATTATTAAATAATAAACTTATTTTTATCATTAATTTTGATTAATTTAAATGAATTCAAATTTCATATATTTGTTAAATTTATTTATATAATTTATATACAAATTTAAAATATTTTGATGTTTCTTAAATTTTTCACATATATTAAAATTGCTTTGTAAGTTTGTATTAATATATTTATTTTTATAAAATATAAATTAATTTAATGATATAATATAATATGATAAGATAAATAAATCACAAATTTGTTAATAAGAATATCTTTTTATGTCATTTTATATTTATCAGCTAGTATAACAGCTAATTTACCAAACACTCAAATTAACTTATCAGCTATCAGTTATCAGCTACCAACTATCAGTCACCAGCTATCAACTACCAGTCATCAGCTATCAGCTACCAGCTAGTTTTACGAAACAGAGCCTAACTGTGGATGCCACATTTGTGTACATTTTAATTTTACTGATCTATACTATTAACTTTAGATGATATGACAAAATCTCTTTCAATTTAATATAACGTTTTGAGTTTGAATCCAACTCTAAAAATGTTGCACTTTTAAATTTTTCAAAAGAGATATTTGTCATATATTTAAGAGATTAGTCTTTAGTGATATTGAATTTATATTATTATAACACATTTTATCAATTTAAATAAATGATTTTTTTTTTTTTACTATAACCATGATATGTGAATTACACTCAAAGACTTGTTCCATCATAGTTCAACCAATAGTCTTTGCAAGTCGACTAATCATATACATGAAGGAATCTTATGAGAAGATAATGCTTGACTTAATGAACTTCATAACCATTCTAAAGCCAAAAGAACCATAAAAGATAAGAATATTTAAACTCTTGAGTGCTCATCTTTATTCTCCACAAATGTCCTGTCATTGTTAATTGGTGCATAATTTGTCGTTAAGGATAATTGAAAGCACTTACAATGCACAAATATTATTTTAATCCTAACCTAATATCACTTTGTGTAACACAGCCTTTAGACCTATCTTCCTTTAATCCCTGCGCATGCTCTCTTTATTTCCATTTCAGCACCTTTTGATTTGATAATTAGCTATTAAAACTTAGCCTAATGGATGAGATCAAAATCTTAATGGCTTATGTATTATTATAAAGATTATGATTAATGTCGTGTCAATCATGTACTACTTGCTACTAATTGAAACAATTACACCATTATCAAATAAAAAAAGCATGTTAATGAATTGTGTGTAAGAGAGAATGTTGTTAGTATTATTCGTAAAATTGGTTAAGAATAGAAGATAATTACATGAACTTGTTTAATATAGAACAAAAATATACTTATATTACTTTAAATAAAAAGTGAACTTTATGATGATAAAAATAGGAGAAATATGTAATATTTTATTATAATATTGTAAAGATGATAATGGTCTACTTAAAAAATTATAACCATGTATCTTAATTTTAGAGAAATTAACTTGTCATGTTCAACTTGGAGGGTGGCAAGACAAATGCTCTTAATTTTGCTGTTAAAAGTAAAATAGGACAATTTCTAAATGAAAATTTCTTTACTCACCTCCCTATGGGGTCACTCCAGCGAAATCCTAAAATTACCCCTGCTTCGGAGATGCATCTCCGAAGTTATTTTTATTAAAGATTTTTCATACATTTCGGAAATGCATCTCCGAAAACACCAAAAAAGTGGTGTTTTCGGAAATGCATTTCCGAAATGTATGAAAAAAAATTCAAAACCGTGAATATTTCGGAAGTTCATTTCCGAAAACATTTATGCATATACAATTTTCCCTCCTTCACTATTTCATCATTTTTTCTCCAAAACTTCTCCAAACCCTCTCCAAAACTCAATCAATCTCCATCTATTTTTCGTCTCAAAATCAAGTTTCAAACCGTTGATCACGTTAAAGGGAGCATAGAAAGCTACAATTTGAGGTAAACATCTCTCATTTCATCCCCTATTTCACTACATTGATTCAACAAATTTATGTTGAAACCTGCGATGGTTCGGAAGTTCATTTCCAAAATATATTACCTAATAAATTTCGGAAATGAACTTCCGAAATATGCCCTGACAGTTAAAAAAAAACAGTTTTGCCCAATTTTGCTAATTTTTGCATATGTTAGGTATGGTGCATCCGGACAACATTGTGCAAGACGATGACGCAGTAGTTCCGGAAGTTGTCAACGTTAATAACGATCCGGTTATCGACGTTAAATCTATGATCAATGCGGTTGATGTTCGGCAGCAATTTACAAATGATCGGAGCTTCGGTAGTCGCGAACGTTTGATTGATTGGGTTCGGAACGAAGCTAGTAAACTTGGATTTGGAATTGTTATTTTAAGGTCCGACAATGGAAATAGTAGGCGGAAAGCTTTCATTATTTTGAATTGCGAACGGGGTGAGAGTTATGCACAATCAAACCGGGTGCTAAAACACGAAGACACGGGATCGAGAAAGTGCGGGTGTCCGTTTAAGTTGCGCGCGACTCGGAGGTTTGATGATTTGTGGCGTTTAACCGTAATTTGTGGAATTCATAATGATGCCTTGGATGCCAAGTTACACGGACATCCAATGGCGTGTCGTTTGTCCCGCGAAGAGAAGAATGTGATTTTGGATTTAACGATAGTCAAAGTGGCGCCTCGCAACATACTTGCCGATTTGAAGCGTAAAAAACCGGATAGCGTTTCAAATATCAAGCAAGTTTACAATGAACGATACAATCTCAAAGTTTTGAAAATGGGCCCTCGCTCGGAAATGCAACAACTTTTGAAACTATTAGGCGATAACAAATATGTGTCAAGCTTCCTAACGTCCGAGGACAAAGTTACGGTGCGTGATATTTTTTGGACTCATCCCGAAAGTATCAAATTATTCAACACATTTCCAACCGTTCTTGTCATGGATTCGACATACAAGACAAACAAGTATAGGCTTCCTCTTCTAGAGATCGTCAGTGTGACCTCGACGGACAAGACTTATTCGGTCGGGTTTCCTTTTTTGGAGTGTGAAAAAGAAGAAAACTTTACACGGGCTTTGGGAATATGCAAGTCTTTGTTGGTTGATCAAAAGGTTATGCCAGAAGTCATTGTCACCGACTGAGACAATGCTTTGATGAATGCGGTTGATACCGTCTTCCCGACATCGACCGCGTTACTTTGTCGGTATCACATAACTTGCAACGTGAGAAGTTGAAACCCGCGGTTGGGACAAAAGATAGGAAGGATGAAAACGGTAAAGTTATCAAAGCCGGTGTTGTGGTTAATAGGATAATGGCGACATGGAGGGAAATTTTATATGCATACTCCGAAGAGGTGTATACCGAGAAATTGGTACACTTTAGGTCTTTGTGTGGTTCCATTAAGACTTTTTGTCATTACATCGAATCCACCATTCTTGACAAAGTCAGAGAAAAAGTCGTGTGCGCTTGGACAAATCGAGTTAGACATCTTGATTGCACCACGACTAACCGAGTTGAATCCGCACATGCGGTCTTCAAGAGGTGGTTGGGTGATAGCAAGGGAGATTTGTGTCGGGGATGGGACACCGTGAACCAAATGCTTGAAAATCAACACAATGAAATTCAAACATCGTTCGGTCGGAGCAAGACGGTTATGGAACACCGGTATAAGGGCCAAATTTTATTCTCCCAATTGATTTACAACATATCCCGATCGGGTTTGAATTTTTTGTTTCATGAAGCGAAGCGGTCGGAGACCACGGGTCCGGATAGTTCTTTATGTGGGTGTACCATTAGAAAGACATACGGCCTTCCATGTGCTTGTATACTTTCAAAAAAAAAGAAGTTGAATTCACCAATACGCATGGATGAGGTAGCCGACCATTGGAAGAAGCTTCGTTTTGATGATTTTGACTCGCCGAAAGAAAATGACTCCAAAATCACCATCTCCGACGAGTTGGAAGTGATAATGGAGAAGTTTGCTAAAGCGGATGACACAATGAAAATGCACATAAAAGAACAATTGCGAAAAATTGCATTTCTGGAGACCACCGATTTGAAACCGCCATCTCAACCGGTTAAAACGAAAGGTGCACCGAAAAAGTCCAAAGTACACAAGAAGACACATCAACAAAAAGATCTCCTTCCTACTTTGAACATGTTGATGCATCATTCCCGGATTCACCGACACCGAAGTCCAAGTGTAGTGGTAACAAAGGAGCCCGTATTTCGAAGCCACCTCGCACACCGCCGATCAAAAAATCACCGATTGTCTACATTGATGAGATGCCACTTTTTATGCACAAATATATCGATAACATCGTTGATGTTGGAGGCGACGGCAATTGTGGATATCGGGCCGTTGTGGGTTTGCTCGGTAAAGGGGAAAATAATCACACTTTAGTCCGACGGGAACTTATTGCGGAGTTGACTTCGTATCGGGACATCTACGGCCGACTATATGAAAATTAAGAAAAGTTTACGAAAGTTCATGATTCACTTGTTCCATCACTTACCGGTATCGCTCCGGTTTCGAAGTGGATGTCATTCCCCGATATGGGTCATCTAATCT